>NC_140659.1:842912-931912 GCF_978046115.1 Saccoglossus kowalevskii
TACTTTTCAGTAATTTGCCACTACTTTGCTGTACTTTGCCACTACTTTGCAGTACTTTGCCTCTACTTTTCAGTACTTGCCACTACTTTGCAGTACTTTGCCACTACTTTGCCGTACTTTGCCACTACTTTGCAGTACTTTGCCACTACTTTGCTGTACTTTGCCACTACTTTGCAGTACTTTGCCTCTACTTTTCAGTACTTGCCACTACTTTGCAATACTTTGCCACTACTTTGCCGTACTTTGCCACTACTTTGCCGTACTCTGCCACTACTTTTCACTACTTTGACACTACTTTCAGGTACTTTGCCACAACTTTGCCCCTATTTTCCACAACTTTGCAGTATTTTGCAATTACTTTGCTGTACTTTGCCACTACTTTTCAGCACTTTGTCACTACTTTTCAGTAATTTGCCACTACTTTGCTGTACTTTGCAGTACTTTACAATTACTTTGCCATACTTTGCCACTACTTTGCCGTACTTTGCCACTACTTTACCGTACTTTGCCATTATTTTGCAGCACTTTGCCACTACTTTGCAGTACTTTGCCAGTACTTTGCAGTGCTTTCTTACTACTTTGCCGTACTTTTCCACTACTTTCCAGTACTTTGCAATTACGTTGCCGTTCTTTGCCACTACTTTGCAGCACTTTGACACTACTTTGCAGTGCTTTACCAGTCCTTTTCAGTACTTTGCCAGTACTTTGCCGTAGTTTGCCAATACTTTGCATTCTTTTGCCACTACTTTGCCGTCCTTTACCACTACTTTGCAGTACTTTCCCACTACTTTGCCGTACTTTGCCACTACTTTGCCGTACTCTGCCACTACTTTTCACTACTTTGCCACTACTTTGCCGTACTATGCCACTACTTTGCCCCTCTTTGCCACTACTTTGCAGTACTTTGCAATTACTTTGCCGTACTTTGCCACTACTTTTCAGTATTTTGCCACTACTTTGCCCCTATTTTCCACTACATTGCAGTACTTTGCAATTACTTTGCTGTACTTTGCCACTACTTTTCAGCACTTTGTCACTACTTTTCAGTAATTTGCCACTACTTTGCTGTACTTTGCCACTACTTTGCAGTACTTTGCCTCTACTTTTCAGTACTTGCCACTACTTTGCAGTACTTTGCCACTACTTTGCCGTACTTTGCCACTACTTTGCCGTACTCTGCCACTACTTTTCACTACTTTGCCACTACCTTGCCGTACTATGCCACTACTTTGCCCCTCTTTGCCACTACTTTGCAGTACTTTGCAATTACTTTGCCATACTTTGCCAATACTTTTCAGTACTTTGCCACTACTTTGCCCCTATTTTCCACTACTTTGCAGTACTTTGCAATTACTTTGCTGTACTTTGCCACTACTTTTCAACACTTTGTCACTACTTTTCAGTAATTTGCCACTACTTTGCTGTACTTTGCCACTACTTTGCAGTACTTTGCCTCTACTTATCAGTACTTGCCACTACTTTGCAGTACTTTGCCACTACTTTGCCGTACTTTGCCACTACTTTGCCGTACTCTGCCACTACTTTTCACTACTTTGCCACTACTTTGCCGTACTTTGCCACTAGGTTGCAGTACTTTGACACTACTTTCAGGTACTTTGCCACTACTTTGAAATACTTTGCCGTACTTTGCCACTACATTTCAGTATTTTGCCACTACTTTGCCTTACTTTGCCACTACTTTTCAGTGCTTTGCTACTACTTTGCAGCACTTTGCCACTACTTTGCCGTACTTTGCCACTACTTTTCTGTACTTTGCCAATGCTTTGACGTACATTGCCACTACTTTTCTGTTCTTTGCCACTACTTTGCAGTACTTTCTTACTACTTTGCAGTACTTTGCCACAACTTTACTGTACTTTGCCACTACTTTGCAGCACTTTGCCACTACTTTACATTACTTTGCCGTGCTTTGAAACTAGTTTGCTGTACTTTGCCACTACTTTGTCGTACTTTGCCACTACTTTGCCGTATTTTGCAGTACTTTGCCACTACTTTGCAGTACTTTGCCACTACTTTTCATTAATTTGCCACTACTTTTCAGTACTTTGTAAGTACTTTGCCGTACATTGCCACTACTTCGCCGCACTTTCTCACTATTTTTCCGTACTTGGCCACTACTTTTCTGTACTTTGTCACGTCTTTTTCGTACTTTGCCACTACTTTTCAGTACTTTACCACTACTTTGCAGTACTTTGCAACAACTTTCCCGTACTTTGAAGTACTTTGCCACTACTTTGCCGTCAGTTGCCACTACTTTGCCGTACTTTACAATACTTTGCCACTACTTTGCCCTACTTTGCCACTACTTTGCCATACTTTGACACTACTTTGCAGTTCGTTTCCACTACTATGCCGTACTTTGCTTCTACTTTGCCGTTCTTAGCCACTACATAGCCGAACTTTGCCACTACTTTGTCATACTTTGCCACTACTTTGCCGTACATTGCCACTACTTTTCAAAACATTAACACTACTTTGCAGTACTTTGCAACTAAATTGCTGTACTTTGCCACTACTTTTCACTACTTTGCCGTACTTTGCCGTACTTTGCCGTACTTTGCCGTACTTTGCCACTACTTTTCAGTACTTTGACACTACTTTGTCCTACTTTGCCACTACTGTGCCACAACTTTGCCACTACTTTGCCTCTACTTTGCCACTGCTTTGCCTCTACTTTTCCATTAATTTGCCGTACTTTGCCACTACTTTGCCGTACTTTGCCACTAATTTGCAGTACGTTTCCACTACTATGCCGTACTTTTCCACAACTTTGCCGTTCTTTGCCACTACTTTTCTGTACTTTAACACTACTTTGCAATACTTCGCAACTGCTTTGCAGTACTTTGCCACTACTTTGTCGTACTTTCCCACTACTGTGCAGTACTTTGCCACTACTTCGCCGTCCTTTGCCTCTACTTTGCCGTAAATTGCCACTACTTTTCAGAACTTTGCCACTGCTTTTCAGTACTTTGCCACTACTTTGCCGTACTTTGACACTATTTTGCCGTACTTTGCCACTACTTTGCAGTACGTTGCCTCTACTTTGCCGTACTTTGTCACACTTTGCCTCTACTTTGCCATACATTGCCGTACTTACAGTACTTTGCGGTACTTTGCAATTAATTTGCTGTACTTTGCCACTACTTTGCCACTACTTTGCCGTATTTTGCTACTACTTTTCAGTACTTTGTCACTACTTTGTAATACTTTGCCACTACTTTGCCGTACTTTGCAACTACTTTGCAGTACTTTGCCACTACTTTGCCATACTTTGCCACTACTGTGCAGTACTTTGCCAGTACTTTACCGTCCTTTGCCACTACTTCGCCGTACTTTGCCACTACTTTCCCGTACTTTGCCACTACTTTGCAGCACTTTGCCACTACTTTGCAGTACTTTGCAGTACGTTGCCAGTACTTTGCAGTACTTTCTTACTACTTTGCAATACTTTTTCACTACTTTGCAGTACTTTGCAATTACTTTGCGGTTCTTTGCCGTACTTTGCCTCTATTTTGCCACTACTTTTCAGTAATTTGCCACTACTTGTCAGTACTTTGCCACTACTTTGCCATAAATTGCCACTACTTTTCAGAACTTTGCCACTACTTTGCAGTACTTTGTCACTACTTTGCAGTACTTCGCCACTACTTTGCCGTACTTTGCCACTACTTTTCAGTATTTTACCACTACTTTTAAGTGCTTTGCCACTATTTTTTTGTATTTTTCCACTACTTTGCCGTTCTTTGCCACTACTTTGCCACTACTTTGCAGTAATTTGCCACTACCTTGCAGTACTTTGCCAGTACTTTGCAGTACTTTCTTACTACTTTGCATTACCTTTCCACTACTTTTCAGTACTTTGCCACTACTTTGCCCTACTTTGCCAATACTTTGCAGTACTTTACAATTACTTTGCCACTACTTTGCCGTACTTTGTCACTATTTTTGCAGTACTTTGCCACTACTTTGCCATACTTTGCCACAATTCCGCAGTACTTTGCCACTACTTTGCCGTACTTTGCCACAACTTTTCCGTACTTTGCCACTACTTTGCCACTACTTTGCCGTACTTTGCCACTACTTTGCAGTACTTTGCCACTACTTTGCCGTACTTTGCCACTACTGTGCAGTACTTTGCCAGTACTTTACCGTCCTTTGCAATTACTTTGCCGTTCTTTGCCGTACTTTGCCTCTATTTTGCCGTACTTTGTCACTACGTTGCCGTTCTTTGTCACTACTTTGCAGCACTTTGCCACTATTTTGCAGTGCTTTGCCAGTCCTTTTCAGTACTTTGCCAGTATTTTGCCGTAGTTTGCCAATACTTTGCAGTCTTTTGTCACTACTTTGCCGTCTTTACCACTACTTTGCAGTACTTTGCCACTACTTTGCCGTACTTTGCCACTACTTTGCCGTACTCTGCCACTACTTTTCACTACTTTGCCACTACTTTGCCGTACTTTGCCACTACGCTGCAGTACTTTGCCACTACTTTCCGGTACTTTGCCACTACTTTGCCATACTTTGCCGTACTTTGCCACTACTTTTCAGTATTTTGCCACTACTTTGCATACTTTGCCACTGCTTTTTAGTACTTTACTAATACTTTGCCATACTTTGCCACTACTTTTCAGTGCTTTGCTACTACTTTGCAGCAGTACTTTGCCACTACTTTTCAGTACTTTGACACTACTTTGCCCCTATTTTCCACTACTTTGCAATTACTTTGCTGTACTTTGCCACTACTTTTCAGCACTTTGTCACTAGTTTTCAGTAATTTGCCACTACTTTGCTGTACTTTGCCACTACTTTGCAGTACTTTGCCTCTACTTTTCAGTACTTGCCACTACTTTGCAGTACTTTGCCACTACTTTTCAGTACTTTACAATTACTTTGCCCTACTTTGCCAATACTTTGCAGTACTTTACAATTACTTTGCCATACTTTGCCACTATTTTGCCGTACTTTGCCACTACTTTGCCGTACTTTGCCATACTTTGCCACTATTCCGCAGTACTTTGCCACTACTTTGCCGTACTTTGCCACAATATTACCACTTCTTCGCCTCTACTTTTAAGTAATTTGCCACTACTTTGCAGTATTTTGCCACTACTTTAAGTATTTTGCCACTACTTTGCCGTACTTTGCCACTACTTTGCCACTACTTTGCCGTACATTGCCACTACTTTGCAGTACTTTGCCACTACTTTGCCGTACTTTGCCACTACTGTGCAGTACTTTGCCAGTACTTTACCGTCCTTTGCCACTACTTTGCCGTACTTTGCCACTACTTTACCGTACTTTGCCATTATTTTGCAGCACTTTGCTACTACTTTGCAGTACTTTGCCAGTACTTTGCAGTGCTTTCTTACTACTTTGCCGTACTTTTCCACTACTTTGCAGTACTTTGCAATGACGTTGCCGTTCTTTGCCACTACTTTGCAGCACTTTGCCACTACTTTGCAGTGCTTTACCAGTCCTTTTCAGTACTTTGCCAGTACTTTGCCGTAGTTTGCCAATACTTTGCATTCTTTTGCCACTACTTTGCCGTCCTTTACCACTACTTTGCAGTACTTTCCCACTACTTTGCCGTACTTTGCCACTACTTTGCCGTACTCTGCCACTACTTTTCACTACTTTGCCACTATTTTGCCGTACTTTGCCACTACGTTGCAGTACTTTGCCACTACTTTGCCGTACTTTGCCACTACTTTGCCATACTTTGCCACTACTTTTCAGTGCTTTGCTACTACTTTGCAGCAGTACTTTGCCACTACTTTTCAGTACTTTGACACTACTTTGCCCCTATTTTCCACTACTTTGCAGTACTTTTCAATTACTTTGCTGTACTTTGCCACTACTTTTCAGCACTTTGTCACTACTTTTCAGTAATTTGCCACTACTTTGCTGTACTTTGCCACTACTTTGCAGTACTTTGCCTCTACTTTTCAGTACTTGCCACTACTTTGCAGTACTTTGCCACTACTTTTCAGTACTTTACAATTACTTTGCCCTACTTTGCCAATACTTTGCAGTACTTTACAATTACTTTGCCATACTTTGCCACTATTTTGCCGTACTTTGCCACTACTTTGCCGTACTTTGCCATACTTTGCCACTATTTTTGCAGTACTTTGCCACTACTTTGCCGTACTTTGCCACTACTTTTCAGTACTTTACAATTACTTTGCCCTACTTTGCCAATACTTTGCAGTACTTTACAATTACTTTGCCATACTTTGCCACTATTTTGCCGTACTTTGCCACTACTTTGCCGTACTTTGCCATACTTTGCCACTATTCCGCAGTACTTTGCCACTACTTTGCCACTACTTTGCCGTACTTTGCCACTACTTTGCAGTACTTTGCCACTACTTTGCCGTACTTTGCCACTACTGTGCAGTACTTTGCCAGTACTTTACCCTCCTTTGCCACTACTTTGCCGTACTTTGCCACTACTTTACCGTACTTTGCCATTATTTTGCAGCACTTTGCCACTACTTTGCAGTACTTTGCCAGTACTTTGCAGTGCTTTCTTACTACTTTGCCGTACTTTTCCACTACTTTGCAATACTTTGCAATGACGTTGCCGTTCTTTGCCACTACTTTGCAGCACTTTGCCACTACTTTGCAGTGCTTTACCAGTCCTTTTCAGTACTTTGCCAGTACTTTGCCGTAGTTTGCCAATACTTTGCATTCTTTTGCCACTATTTTGCCGTCCTTTACCACTACTTTGCAGTACTTTCCCACTACTTTGCCGTACTTTGCCACTACTTTGCCGTACTCTGCCACTACTTTTCACTACTTTGCCACTATTTTGCCGTACTTTGCCACTACGTTGCAGTACTTTGCCACTACTTTGCCGTACTTTGCCACTACTTTGCCATACTCTGCCACTACTTTTCACTACTTTGCCACTACTTTGCCATACTTTGCCACTAGGTTGCAGTACTTTGACACTACTTTCAGGTACTTTGCCACTACTTTGAAATACTTTGCCGTACTTTGCCACTACATTTCAGTATTTTGCCACTACTTTGCCTTACTTTGCCACTACTTTTCAGTGCTTTACTACTACTTTGCAGCAGTACTTTGTCACTACATTTCAGTACTTTGCCACTACTTTTCAGTACTTTGCCAATACTTTGCCCCTCTTTTCCACTACTTTGCAGTACTTTGCAATTACTTTGCCGTACTTTGCCACTACTTTGCCGTACTTTGCCACTACTTTTCAGCACTTTGCCACTACTTTGCCGTACTTTGCCACTACTTCGCAGTACTTTGCCACCACTTTGCCGTACTTTGCCGTACTTTGCCTCTACTTTGTCACTACTTTTCAGTAATTTGCCACTACTTTGCTGTACTTTGCCACTACTTTGCCGTACTTTGCCACTATTTTGCCTTACTTTGCCACTACTTTGCCGTACGTTGCCTCTACTTTACGGTAATTTGCCATACTTTGCCGTACTTACAGTGCTTTGCCGTACTTTGCAATTAATTTGCTGTACAATGCCACTACTTTGCCGTACTGTGCTACTACTTTTCAGTACTTTGTCTCTACTTCGCAGTACTTTGCCACTACTTTGCCTTATATTGCAACTACTTTGCAGTACTTTGCCACTATTTTGCCGAACTTTGCCACTACAGTGCAGTACTTTGCCACTACTTTGCCGTCCTTTGCCACTACTTTGCCGTACTTTTTCACTACGTTGCCGTTCATTGCTACTACTTTGCAGCACTTTGCCACTACTTTGCAGTGCTTTGCCAGTCCTTTTCAGTACTTTGCTAGTACTTTGCCGTAGTTTGCCAATACTTTGCAGTCTTTTGCCACTACTTTGCCGTCCTTTACCACTACTTTGTAGTACTTTGCCACTACGTTGCAGTACTTTGCCACTACTTTTCAGTGCATTGCTGCTACTTTGCAGCAGTACTTTGCCACTACTTTTTAGTACTTTGCCACTACTTTGCCCCTCTTTGCCACTACTTTGCAGTACTTTGCAATTACTTTGCCGTACTTTGCCACTACTTTTCAGTACTTTGCCACTACTTTGCCCCTATTTTCCACTACTTTGCAGTACTTTGCAATTACTTTGCTGTACTTTGCCACTACTTTTCAGCACTTTGTCACTACTTTTCAGTAATTTGCCACTACTTTGCTGTACTTTGCCACTACTTTGCAGTACTTTGCCTCTACTTTTCAGTACTTGCCACTACTTTGCAGTACTTTGCCACTACTTTGCCGTACTCTGCCACTACTTTTCACTACTTTGCCACTACTTTGCCGTACTTTGCCACTAGGTTGCAGTACTTTGACACTACTTTCAAGTAATTTGCCACTACTTTGAAATACTTTGCCGTACTTTGCCACTACATTTCAGTATTTTGCCACTACTTTGCCTTACTTTGCCACTACTTTTCAGTGCTTTGCTACTACTTTGCAGCAGTACTTTGCCACTACTTTTCAGTACTTTGCCAATACTTTGCCCCTCTTTTCCACTACTTTGCAGTACTTTGCAATTGCTTTGCCGTACTTTGCCACTACTTTGCCGTACTTTGCCACTACGTTTCAGCACTTTGCCACTACTTTGCCGTACTTTGCCACTACTTCGCAGTACTTTGCCACCACTTTGCCGTACTTTGCCGTACTTTGCCTCTACTTTGTCACTACTTTTCAGTAATTTGCCACTACTTTGCTGTACTTTGCCACTACTTTGCTGTACTTTGCCGTACTTTTCAGTACTTGCCACTACTTTGCAGTACTTTGCCACTACTTTGCAGTACTTTGCAGTACTTTACAATTACTTTGCCATACTTTGCCACTACTTTGCCGTATTTTGCATCTACTTTGCCGTACTTTTCAGTACTTTGTCACTATTTTTGCAGTACTTTGCCACTACTTTTCCATACTTTGCTCTATTCCGCAGTACTTTGCCACTACTTTGCCGTACTTTGCCACAATATTGCCACTTCTTCGCCACTACTTTTCAGTAATTTGCCACTACTTTGCTGTACTTTGCCACTACTTTGCAGTACTTTGCCTCTACTTTTCAGTACTTGCCACTACTTTGCAGTACTTTGCCACTACTTTGCCGTACTTTGCCACTACTTTGCCATACTCTGCCACTACTTTTCACTACTTTGCCACTACTTTGCCGTACTATGCCACTACTTTTCCCCTCTTTGCCACTACTTTGCAGTACTTTGCAATTACTTTGCCGTACTTTGCCACTACTTTTCAGTACTTTGCCACTACTTTGCCCCTATTTTCCACTACTTTGCAGTACTTTGCAATTACTTTGCTGTACTTTGCCACTACTTTTCAGCACTTTGTCACTACTTTTCAGTAATTTGCCACTACTTTGCAGTACTTTGCCACTACTTTGCAGTACTTTGCCTCTACTTTTCAGTACTTGCCACTACTTTGCAGTACTTTGCCACTACTTTGCCGTACTTTGCCACTACTTTGCAGTACTTTGCCACTACTTTGCTGTACTTTGCCACTACTTTGCAGTACTTTGCCTCTACTTTTCAGTACTTGCCACTACTTTGCAGTACTTTGCCACTACTTTGCCGTACTTTGCCACTACTTTGCCGTACTCTGCCACTACTTTTCACTACTTTGACACTACTTTCAGGTACTTTGCCACAACTTTGCCCCTATTTTCCACAACTTTGCAGTATTTTGCAATTACTTTGCTGTACTTTGCCACTACTTTTCAGCACTTTGTCACTACTTTTCAGTAATTTGCCACTACTTTGCTGTACTTTGCAGTACTTTACAATTACTTTGCCATACTTTGCCACTACTTTGCCGTACTTTGCCACTACTTTACCGTACTTTGCCATTATTTTGCAGCACTTTGCCACTACTTTGCAGTACTTTGCCAGTACTTTGCAGTGCTTTCTTACTACTTTGCCGTACTTTTCCACTACTTTCCAGTACTTTGCAATTACGTTGCCGTTCTTTGCCACTACTTTGCAGCACTTTGACACTACTTTGCAGTGCTTTACCAGTCCTTTTCAGTACTTTGCCAGTACTTTGCCGTAGTTTGCCAATACTTTGCATTCTTTTGCCACTACTTTGCCGTCCTTTACCACTACTTTGCAGTACTTTCCCACTACTTTGCCGTACTTTGCCACTACTTTGCCGTACTCTGCCACTACTTTTCACTACTTTGCCACTACTTTGCCGTACTATGCCACTACTTTGCCCCTCTTTGCCACTACTTTGCAGTACTTTGCAATTACTTTGCCGTACTTTGCCACTACTTTTCAGTATTTTGCCACTACTTTGCCCCTATTTTCCACTACATTGCAGTACTTTGCAATTACTTTGCTGTACTTTGCCACTACTTTTCAGCACTTTGTCACTACTTTTCAGTAATTTGCCACTACTTTGCTGTACTTTGCCACTACTTTGCAGTACTTTGCCTCTACTTTTCAGTACTTGCCACTACTTTGCAGTACTTTGCCACTACTTTGCCGTACTTTGCCACTACTTTGCCGTACTCTGCCACTACTTTTCACTACTTTGCCACTACCTTGCCGTACTATGCCACTACTTTGCCCCTCTTTGCCACTACTTTGCAGTACTTTGCAATTACTTTGCCATACTTTGCCAATACTTTTCAGTACTTTGCCACTACTTTGCCCCTATTTTCCACTACTTTGCAGTACTTTGCAATTACTTTGCTGTACTTTGCCACTACTTTTCAACACTTTGTCACTACTTTTCAGTAATTTGCCACTACTTTGCTGTACTTTGCCACTACTTTGCAGTACTTTGCCTCTACTTATCAGTACTTGCCACTACTTTGCAGTACTTTGCCACTACTTTGCCGTACTTTGCCACTACTTTGCCGTACTCTGCCACTACTTTTCACTACTTTGCCACTACTTTGCCGTACTTTGCCACTAGGTTGCAGTACTTTGACACTACTTTCAGGTACTTTGCCACTACTTTGAAATACTTTGCCGTACTTTGCCACTACATTTCAGTATTTTGCCACTACTTTGCCTTACTTTGCCACTACTTTTCAGTGCTTTGCTACTACTTTGCAGCAGTACTTTGCCACTACTTTTCAGTACTTTGCGAATACTTTGCCCCTCTTTTCCACTACTTTGCAGTACTTTGCAATTACTTTGCCGTACTTTGCCACTACTTTGCCGTGCTTTGCCACTACTTTTCAGCACTTTGCCACTACTTTGCCGTACTTTGCCACTACTTCGCAGTACTTTGCCACCACTTTGCCGTACTTTGCCGTACTTTGCCTCTACTTTGTCACTACTTTTCAGTAATTTGCCACTACTTTGCTGTACTTTGCCACTACTTTGCAGTACTTTGCCGTACTTTTCAGTACTTGCCACTACTTTGCAGTACTTTGCCACTACTTTGCAGTACTTTGCATCTACTTTGCCCTACTTGTCAGTACTTTGTCACTATTTTTGCAGTACTTTGCCACTACTTTGCCATACTTTGCTCTATTCCGCAGTACTTTGCCACTACTTTGCCGTACTTTGCCACAATATTGCCACTTCTTCGCCACTACTTTTCAGTAATTTGCCACTACTTTGCCACTACTTTGCCAATACTTTGCAGTACTTTACAATTACTTTGCCATACTTTTCCACTACTTTGCAGTACTTTGCAATTACTTTGCCGTACTTTGCCACTACTTTGCCGTACTTTGCCACTACTTTTCAGCACTTTGCCACTACTTTGCCGTACTTTGCCACTACTTCACATTACTTTGTCACCACTTTGCCGTACTTTGCCGTACTTTGCCTCTACTTTGTCACTACTTTTCAGTAATTTGCCACTACTTTGCTGTACTTTGCCACTACTTTGCAGTACTTTGCCGTACTTTTCAGTACTTGCCACTACTTTGCAGTACTTTGCCATTACTTTCCAGTACTTTGCGGTACTTTACAATTACTTTGCCATACTTTGCCACTACTTTGCCGTATTTTGCATCTACTTTGCCGTACTTTTCAGTACTTTGTCACTATTTTTGCAGTACTTTGCCACTACTTTGCCATACTTTGCTCTATTCCGCAGTACTTTGCCACTACTTTGCCGTACTTTGCCACAATATTGCCACTTCTTCGCCACTACTTTTCAGTAATTTGCCACTACTTTGCCAATACTTTGCAGTACTTTACAATTACTTTGCCATACTTTGCCACTACTTTGCCGTACTTTGCCACTACTTTACCGTACTTTGCCACTACTTTGCAGTACTTTGCCAGTACTTTGCAGTGCTTTCTTACTACTTTGCCGTACTTTTCCACTACTTTGTAGTACTTTGCAATTACGTTGCCGTTCTTTGCCACTACTTTGCAGCACTTTGCCCCTACTTTGCAGTGCTTTACCAGTCCTTTTCAGTACTTTGCTAGTACTTTGCCGTAGTTTGCCAATACTTTGCATTCTTTTGCCACTACTTTGCCGTACTTTGCCTCTACTTTGTCACTACTTTTCAGTAATTTGCCACTACTTTGCTGTACTTTGCCACTACTTTGCAGTACTTTGCCGTACTTTTCAGTACTTGCCACTACTTTGCAGTACTTTGCCACTACTTTGCAGTACTTTGCATCTACTTTGCCGTACTTTTCAGTACTTTGTCACTATTTTTGCAGTACTTTGCCACTACTTTGCCATACTTTGCTCTATTCCGCAGTACTTTGCCACTACTTTGCCGTACTTTGCCACAATATTGCCACTTCTTCGCCACTACTTTTCAGTAATTTGCCACTACTTTGCCATTACTTTGCAGTACTTTACAATTACTTTGCCATACTTTTCCACTACTTTGCAGTACTTTGCAATTACTTTGCCGTACTTTGCCACTACTTTGCCGTACTTTGCCACTACTTTTCAGCACTTTGCCACTACTTTGCCGTACCTTGCCACTACTTCGCAGTACTTTGCCACCACTTTGCCGTACTTTGCCGTACTTTGCCTCTACTTTGTCACTACTTTTCAGTAATTTGCCACTACTTTGCTGTACTTTGCCACTACTTTGCAGTACTTTGCCGTACTTTTCAGTACTTGCCACTACTTTGCAGTACTTTGCCATTACTTTGCAGTACTTTGCGGTACTTTACAATTACTTTGCCATACTTTGCCACTACTTTGCCGTATTTTGCATCTACTTTGCCGTACTTTTCTGTACTTTGTCACTATTTTTGCAGTACTTTGCCACTACTTTGCCATACTTTGCTCTATTCCGCAGTACTTTGCCACTACTTTGCCGTACTTTGCCACAATATTGCCACTTCTTCGCCACTACTTTTCAGTAATTTGCCACTACTTTGCCAATACTTTGCAGTACTTTACAATTACTTTGCCATACTTTGCCACTACTTTGCCGTACTTTGCCACTACTTTACCGTACTTTGCCATTATTTTGCAGCACTTTGCCACTACTTTGCAGTACTTTGCCAGTATTTTGCAGTGCTTTCTTACTACTTTGCCGTACTTTTCCACTACTTTGCAGTACTTTGCAATTACGTTGCCGTTCATTGCCACTACTTTGCAGCACTTTGCCACTACTTTGCAGTGCTTTACCAGTCCTTTTCAGTACTTTGCCAGTACTTTGCCGTAGTTTGCCAATACTTTGCATTCTTTTGCCACTACTTTGCCGTCCTTTACCACTACTTTGCAGTACTTTCCCACTACTTTGCCGTACTTTGCCACTACTTTGCCGTACTCTGCCACTACTTTTCACTACTTTGCCACTACTTTGCCGTACTATGCCACTACTTTGCCCCTCTTTGCCACTACTTTGCAGTACTTTGCAACTACTTTGCCGTACTTTGCCACTACTTTTCAGTACTTTGCCACTACTTTGCCCCTATTTTCCACTACTTTGCAGTACTTTGCAATTACTTTGCTGTACTTTGCCACTACTTTTCAGCACTTTGTCACTACTTTTCAGTAATATGCCACTACTTTGCTGTACTTTGCCACTACTTTGCAGTACTTTGCCTCTACTTTTCAGCACTTGCCACTACTTTGCAGTACTTTGCCACTACTTTGCCGTACTTTGCCACTACTTTGCCGTACTCTGCCACTACTTTTCACTACTTTGCCACTACTTTGCCGTACTATGCCACTACTTTGCCCCTCTTTGCCACTACTTTGCAGTACTTTGCAATTACTTTGCCGTACTTTGCCACTACTTTTCAGTACTTTGCTACTACTTTGCCCCTATTTTCCACTACTTTGCAGTACTTTGCAATTACTTTGCTGTACTTTGCCCCTACTTTTCAGCACTTTGTCACTACTTTTCAGTAATTTGCCACTACTTTGCTGTACTTTGCCACTACTTTGCAGTACATTGCCTCTACTTTTCAGTACCTGCCACTACTTTGCAGTACTTTGCCACTACTTTGCCGTACATTGCCACTACTTTGCCGTACTCTGCCACTACTTTTCACTACTTTGCCACTACTTTGCCGTACTTTGCCACTATGTTGCAGTACTTTGACACTACTTTCAGGTACTTTGCCACTACTTTGAAATACTTTGCCGTACTTTGCCACTACATTTCAGTACTATGCCACTACTTTGCTCCTCTTTGCCACTACTTTGCAGTACTTTGCAATTACTTTGCCATACTTTGCCAATACTTTTCAGTACTTTGCCACTACTTTGCCCCTATTTTCCACTACTTTGCAGTACTTTGCAATTACTTTGCTGTACTTTGCCACTACTTTTCAACACTTTGTCACTACTTTTCAGTAATTTGCCACTACTTTGCTGTACTTTGCCACTACTTTGCAGTACTTTGCCTCTACTTATCAGTACTTGCCACTACTTTGCAGTACTTTGCCACTACTTTGCCGTACTTTGCCACTACTTTGCCGTACTCTGCCACTACTTTTCACTACTTTGCCACTACTTTGCCGTACTTTGCCACTAGGTTGCAGTACTTTGACACTACTTTCAGGTACTTTGCCACTACTTTGAAATACTTTGCCGTACTTTGCCACTACATTTCAGTATTTTGCCACTACTTTGCCTTACTTTGCCACTACTTTTCAGTGCTTTGCTACTACTTTGCAGCAGTACTTTGCCACTACTTTTCAGTACTTTGCCAATACTTTGCCCCTCTTTTCCACTACTTTGCAGTACTTTGCAATTACTTTGCCGTACTTTGCCACTACTTTGCCGTGCTTTGCCACTACTTTTCAGCACTTTGCCACTACTTTGCCGTACTTTGCCACTACTTCGCAGTACTTTGCCACCACTTTGCCGTACTTTGCCGTACTTTGCCTCTACTTTGTCACTACTTTTCAGTAATTTGCCACTACTTTGCTGTACTTTGCCACTACTTTGCAGTACTTTGCCGTACTTTTCAGTACTTGCCACTACTTTGCAGTACTTTGCCACTACTTTGCAGTACTTTGCATCTACTTTGCCCTACTTGTCAGTACTTTGTCACTATTTTTGCAGTACTTTGCCACTACTTTGCCATACTTTGCTCTATTCCGCAGTACTTTGCCACTACTTTGCCGTACTTTGCCACAATATTGCCACTTCTTCGCCACTACTTTTCAGTAATTTGCCACTACTTTGCCACTACTTTGCCAATACTTTGCAGTACTTTACAATTACTTTGCCATACTTTTCCACTACTTTGCAGTACTTTGCCGTACTTTTCAGTACTTGCCACTACTTTGCAGTACTTTGCCATTACTTTCCAGTACTTTGCGGTACTTTACAATTACTTTGCCATACTTTGCCACTACTTTGCCGTATTTTGCATCTACTTTGCCGTACTTTTCAGTACTTTGTCACTATTTTTGCAGTACTTTGCCACTACTTTGCCATACTTTGCTCTATTCCGCAGTACTTTGCCACTACTTTGCCGTACTTTGCCACAATATTGCCACTTCTTCGCCACTACTTTTCAGTAATTTGCCACTACTTTGCCAATACTTTGCAGTACTTTACAATTACTTTGCCATACTTTGCCACTACTTTGCCGTACTTTGCCACTACTTTACCGTACTTTGCCACTACTTTGCAGTACTTTGCCAGTACTTTGCAGTGCTTTCTTACTACTTTGCCGTACTTTTCCACTACTTTGTAGTACTTTGCAATTACGTTGCCGTTCTTTGCCACTACTTTGCAGCACTTTGCCCCTACTTTGCAGTGCTTTACCAGTCCTTTTCAGTACTTTGCTAGTACTTTGCCGTAGTTTGCCAATACTTTGCATTCTTTTGCCACTACTTTGCCGTACTTTGCCTCTACTTTGTCACTACTTTTCAGTAATTTGCCACTACTTTGCTGTACTTTGCCACTACTTTGCAGTACTTTGCCGTACTTTTCAGTACTTGCCACTACTTTGCAGTACTTTGCCACTACTTTGCAGTACTTTGCATCTACTTTGCCGTACTTTTCAGTACTTTGTCACTATTTTTGCAGTACTTTGCCACTACTTTGCCATACTTTGCTCTATTCCGCAGTACTTTGCCACTACTTTGCCGTACTTTGCCACAATATTGCCACTTCTTCGCCACTACTTTTCAGTAATTTGCCACTACTTTGCCATTACTTTGCAGTACTTTACAATTACTTTGCCATACTTTTCCACTACTTTGCAGTACTTTGCAATTACTTTGCCGTACTTTGCCACTACTTTGCCGTACTTTGCCACTACTTTTCAGCACTTTGCCACTACTTTGCCGTACCTTGCCACTACTTCGCAGTACTTTGCCACCACTTTGCCGTACTTTGCCGTACTTTGCCTCTACTTTGTCACTACTTTTCAGTAATTTGCCACTACTTTGCTGTACTTTGCCACTACTTTGCAGTACTTTGCCGTACTTTTCAGTACTTGCCACTACTTTGCAGTACTTTGCCATTACTTTGCAGTACTTTGCGGTACTTTACAATTACTTTGCCATACTTTGCCACTACTTTGCCGTATTTTGCATCTACTTTGCCGTACTTTTCTGTACTTTGTCACTATTTTTGCAGTACTTTGCCACTACTTTGCCATACTTTGCTCTATTCCGCAGTACTTTGCCACTACTTTGCCGTACTTTGCCACAATATTGCCACTTCTTCGCCACTACTTTTCAGTAATTTGCCACTACTTTGCCAATACTTTGCAGTACTTTACAATTACTTTGCCATACTTTGCCACTACTTTGCCGTACTTTGCCACTACTTTACCGTACTTTGCCATTATTTTGCAGCACTTTGCCACTACTTTGCAGTACTTTGCCAGTATTTTGCAGTGCTTTCTTACTACTTTGCCGTACTTTTCCACTACTTTGCAGTACTTTGCAATTACGTTGCCGTTCATTGCCACTACTTTGCAGCACTTTGCCACTACTTTGCAGTGCTTTACCAGTCCTTTTCAGTACTTTGCCAGTACTTTGCCGTAGTTTGCCAATACTTTGCATTCTTTTGCCACTACTTTGCCGTCCTTTACCACTACTTTGCAGTACTTTCCCACTACTTTGCCGTACTTTGCCACTACTTTGCCGTACTCTGCCACTACTTTTCACTACTTTGCCACTACTTTGCCGTACTATGCCACTACTTTGCCCCTCTTTGCCACTACTTTGCAGTACTTTGCAACTACTTTGCCGTACTTTGCCACTACTTTTCAGTACTTTGCCACTACTTTGCCCCTATTTTCCACTACTTTGCAGTACTTTGCAATTACTTTGCTGTACTTTGCCACTACTTTTCAGCACTTTGTCACTACTTTTCAGTAATATGCCACTACTTTGCTGTACTTTGCCACTACTTTGCAGTACTTTGCCTCTACTTTTCAGCACTTGCCACTACTTTGCAGTACTTTGCCACTACTTTGCCGTACTTTGCCACTACTTTGCCGTACTCTGCCACTACTTTTCACTACTTTGCCACTACTTTGCCGTACTATGCCACTACTTTGCCCCTCTTTGCCACTACTTTGCAGTACTTTGCAATTTCTTTGCCGTACTTTGCCACTACTTTTCAGTACTTTGCCACTACTTTGCCCCTATTTTCCACTACTTTGCAGTACTTTGCAATTACTTTGCTGTACTTTGCCCCTACTTTTCAGCACTTTGTCACTACTTTTCAGTAATTTGCCACTACTTTGCTGTACTTTGCCACTACTTTGCAGTACATTGCCTCTACTTTTCAGTACCTGCCACTACTTTGCAGTACTTTGCCACTACTTTGCCGTACATTGCCACTACTTTGCCGTACTCTGCCACTACTTTTCACTACTTTGCCACTACTTTGCCGTACTTTGCCACTATGTTGCAGTACTTTGACACTACTTTCAGGTACTTTGCCACTACTTTGAAATACTTTGCCGTACTTTGCCACTACATTTCAGTATTTTGCCACTACTTTGCCTTACTTTGCCACTACTTTTCAGTGCTTCGCTACTACTTTGCAGCAGTACTTTGCCACTACTTTTCAGTACTTTGCCAATACTTTGCCCCTCTTTTCCACTACTTTGCAGTACTTTGCAATTACTTTGCCGTACTTTGCCACTACTTTGCCGTGCTTTGCCACTACTTTTCAGTAATTTGCCACTACTTTGCTGTACTTTGCCACTACTTTGCAGAACTTTGCCGTACTTTTCAGTACTTGCCACTACTTTGCACTACTTTGCCACTACTTTGCAGTACTTTGCATCTACTTTGCCGTACTTTTCAGTACTTTGTCACTATTTTTGCAGTACTTTGCCACTACTTTGCCATACTTTGCTCTATTCCGCAGTACTTTGCCACTACTTTGCCGTACTTTGCCACAATATTGCCACTTCTTCGCCACTACTTTTCAGTAATTTGCCACTACTTTGCCAATACTTTGCAGTACTTTACAATTACTTTGCCATACTTTGCCACTACTTTGCCGTACTTTGCCACTACTTTACCGTACTTTGCAATTATTTTACAGCACTTTGCCACTACTTTGCAGTACTTTGCCAGTACTTTGCAGTGCTTTCTTACTACTTTGCCGTACTTTTCCACTACTTTGTAGTACTTTGCAATTACGTTGCCGTTCTTTGCCACTACTTTGCAGCACTTTGCCCCTACTTTGCAGTGCTTTACCAGTCCTTTTCAGTACTTTGCTAGTACTTTGCCGTAGTTTGCCAATACTTTGCATTCTTTTGCCACTACTTTGCCGTCCTTTACCACTACTTTGCAGTACTTTCCCACTACTTTGCCGAACTTTGCCACTACTTTGCCGTACTCTGCCACTACTTTTCACTACTTTGCCACTACTTTGCCGTACTATGCCACTACGTTGCAGTACTTTGCCACTACTTTTCAGTGCTTTGCTACTACTTTGCAGCAGTACTTTGCCACTACTTTTCAGTACTTTGCCACTACTTTGCCCCTATTTTCCACTACTTTGCAGTACTTTGCAATTACTTTGCTGTACTTTGCCACTACTTTTCAGCACTTTGTCACTACTTTTCAGTAATTTGCCACTACTTTGCAGTACTTTGCCACTACTTTGCAGTACTTTGCCTCTACTTTTCAGTACTTGCCACTACTTTGCAGTACTTTGCCACTACTTTGCAGTACTTTGCAGTACTTTACAATTACTTTGCCATACTTTGCCACTACTTTGCCGTACTTTGCATCTACTTTGCCGTACTTTTCAGTATTTTGTCACTATTTTTGCAGTACTTTGCCACTACTTTGCCATACTTTGCTCTATTCCGCAATATTTTGCCGTACTTTGCCACAATATTGCCACTTCTTCGCCACTACTTTTCAGTAATTTGCCACTACTTTGCCAATACTTTGCAGTACTTTACAATTACTTTGCCATACTTTGCCACTACTTTGCCGTACTTTGCCACTACTTTGCCGTACTTTTCAGTACTTTGTCACTATTTTTGCAGTACTTTGCCACTACTTTGCCACTACTTTGCCACTTTTCCGCAGTACTTTGCCACTACTTTGCCGTACTTTGCCACAATATTGCCACTTCTTCGCCTCTACTTTTAAGTAATTTGCCACAACTTTGCAGTACTTTGCCACAACTTTAATTATTTTGCCACTACTTTGCCGTACTTTGCCACTACTTTGCCGTACTTTGCCACTACTTTGCAGTACTTTGCCAGTACTTTGCCGTACTTTGCCACTACTGTGCAGTACTTTGCCAGTACTTTACCGTTCTTTGCCACTACTTTGCCGTACTTTGCCACTACTTTACCGTACTTTGTCATCACTTTGCAGCACTTTGCCACTACTTTGCAGTACTTTGCCAGTACTTTGCAGTGCTTTCTTACTACTTTGCCGTACTTTTCCACTACTTTGCAGTACTTTGCAATTACGTTGCCATTCTTTGCCACTACTTTGCAGCACTTTGCCAGTAATTTGCAGTGCTTTGCCAGTCCTTTTCAGTACTTTGCCAGTACTTTGCCGTAGTTTGCCAATACTTTGCATTCTTTTGCCACTACTTTGCCGTCCTTTACCACTACTTTGAAGTACTTTGCCACTACTTTGCCGTACTTTGCCACTACTTTGCCGTACTCTGCCACTACTTTTCACTACTTTGCCACTACTTTGCCGTACTTTGCCACTAGGTTGCAGTACTTTGCCACTACTTTCCGGTACTTTGCCACTACTTTGCCATACTTTGCCGTACTTTGCCACTATATTTCAGTATTTTGCCACTACTTTGCATACTTTGCCACTGCTTTTTAGTGCTTTACTAATACTTTGCCGTACTTTGCCACTACTTTTCAGTGCTTTGCTACTACTTTGCAGCAGTACTTTGCCACTACTTTTCAGTACTTTGCCAATACTTTGCCCCTCTTTTCCACTACTTTGTAGTACTTTGCAATTACTTTGCCATACTTTGCCACTACTTTGCCGTACTTTGCCACTACTTTTCAGCACTTTGCCACTACTTTGCCGTACTTTGCCACTACTTCGCAGTACTTTGCCACTACTTTGCCGTACTTTGCCACAATATTGCCACTTCTTCGCCACTACTTTTCAGTAATTTGCCACTACTTTTCAGTACTTTGTCACTAGTTTAAGTACTTTGCCACTACTTTGCCACTACTGTGCAGTACTTTGCCAGTACTTTACCGTCCTTTGCCACTACTTTGCCGTACTTTGCCACTACTTTACCGTACTTTGCCATTACTTTGCAACACTTTGCCACTACTTTTCAGTACTTTGCCAGTACTTTGCAGTACTTTCTTACTACTTTGCAGTACTTTGCCACTACTTTGCAGTACTTTGCAATTACTTTGCCGTTCTTTGCCGTACTTTGCCTCTATTTTGCCACTACTTTTCAGTAATTTGCCACTACTTGTCAGTACTTTGCCACTACTTTCCAGTACTTCGCCAATTTTTTTCAGTACTTTTCCTCTTCTTTGCAGTAATTTGCCACTACTTTGTCGTACTTTGCCACTACTTTGCCGTACTTTGCCGTACCTTGCCTCTACTTTGCCTTACGTTGCATCTACTTTGCCGTACTTTTCACTACTTTACAACTACTTTGCAGTACCTTGCCGTACTTTGCCACTACTTTGCCGTACTTTCCCACTACTGTGCAGTACTTTGCCACTACTTCGCCGTCTTTTGCCACTACTTTGCCGTAAATTGCCACTACTTTTCAGAACTTTGCCACTACTTTGCAGTACTTTGTCACTACTTTGCAGTACTTCGCCACTACTTTGCCGTACTTTGCCACTACTTTTCTGTATTTTACCACTACTTTTAAGTGCTTTGCCACTATTTTCTTGTATTTTTCCACTACTTTGCCGTACTTTGCCACTACTTTGCCACTACTTTGCAGCACTTTGCCACTACCTTGCAGTACTTTGCCAGTACTTTCTTACTACTTTGCAGTACTTTGCAATTACTTTGCCGTTCTTTGCCGTACTTTGCCTCTACTTTGCCACTACTTTTCAGTAATTTGCCACTACTTGTCAGTACTGTGCCACTACTTTCCAGTACTTTGCCAATTTTTTTCAGTACTTTTCTTCTTCTTTGCAGTAATTTGCCACTACTTTGCCGTACTTTACCACTACTTTGCAGTACCTTGCCGTACTTTGCCACTACTTTGCCGTACTTTCCCACTACTTTGCAGTACTTTGCAATTACGTTGCCGTTCTTTGCCACTACTTTGCAGCACTTTGCCACTACTTTGCAGTGCTTTACCAGTCCTTTTCAGTACTTTGCCAGTAATTTGCCGTAGTTTGCCAATACTTTGCATTCTTTTGCCACTACTTTGCCGTCCTTTACCACTACTTTGCAGTACTTTCCCACTACTTTGCCGAACTTTGCCACTACTTTGCCGTACTCTGCCACTACTTTTCACTACTTTGCCACTACTTTGCCGTACTATGCCACTACGTTGCAGTACTTTGCCACTACTTTTCAGTGCTTTGCTACTACTTTGCAGCAGTACTTTGCCACTACTTTTCAGTACTTTGCCACTACTTTGCCCCTATTTTCCACTACTTTGCAGTACTTTGCAATTACTTTGCTGTACTTTGCCACTACTTTTCAGCACTTTGTCACTACTTTTCAGTAATTTGCCACTACTTTGCTGTACTTTGCCACTACTTTGCAGTACTTTGCCTCTACTTTTCAGTACTTGCCACTACTTTGCAGTACTTTGCCACTACTTTGCAGTACTTTGCAGTACTTTACAATTACTTTGCCATACTTTGCCACTACTTTGCCGTACTTTGCATCTACTTTGCCGTACTTTTCAGTACTTTGTCACTATTTTTGCAGTACTTTGCCACTACTTTGCCATACTTTGCTCTATTCCGCAGTACTTTGCCACTACTTTGCCGTACTTTGCCACAATATTGCCACTTCTTCGCCACTACTTTTCAGTAATTTGCCACTACTTTGCCAATACTTTGCAGTACTTTACAATTACTTTGCCATACTTTGCCACTACTTTGCCGTACTTTGCCACTACTTTGCCGTACTTTTCAGTACTTTGTCACTATTTTTGCAGTACTTTGCCACTACTTTGCCATACTTTGCCACTTTTCCGCAGTACTTTGCCACTACTTTGCCGTACTTTGCCACAATATTGCCACTTCTTCGCCTCTACTTTTAAGTAATTTGCCACAACTTTGCAGTACTTTGCCACAACTTTAAGTATTTTGCCACTACTTTACCGTACTTTGCCATTACTTTGCCGTACTTTTCAGTACTTTGTCACTATTTTTGCAGTACTTTGCCACTACTTTGCCATACTTTGCCACTTTTCCGCAGTACTTTGCCACTACTTTGCCGTACTTTGCCACAATATTGTCGCTTCTTCGCCTCTACTTTTAAGTAATTTGCCACTACTTTGCCAATACTTTGCAGTACTTTACAATTACTTTGCCATACTTTGCCACTACTTTGCCGTACTTTGCCACTACTTTACCGTACTTTGCCATTATTTTGCAGCACTTTGCCACTACTTTGCAGTACTTTGCCAGTACTTTGCAGTGCTTTCTTACTACTTTGCCGTACTTTTCCACTACTTTGCAGTACTTTGCAATTACGTTGCCGTTCATTGCCACTACTTTGCAGCACTTTGCCACTACTTTGCAGTGCTTTACCAGTCCTTTTCAGTACTTTGCCATTACTTTGCCGTAGTTTGCCAATACTTTGCATTCTTTTGCCACTACTTTGCCGTACTTTGCCACTACTTTGCAGTACTTTGCCACCACTTTGCCGTACTTTGCCTCTACTTTGTCACTACTTTTCAGTAATTTGCCACTACTTTGCTGTACTTTGCCACTACTTTGCAGTACTTTGCCGTACTTTTCAGTACTTGCCACTACTTTGCAGTACTTTGCCACTACTTTGCAGTACTTTGCATCTACTTTGCCGTACTTTTCAGTACTTTGTCACTATTTTTGCAGTACTTGGCCACTACTTTGCCATACTTTGCTCTATTCCGCAGTACTTTGCCACTACTTTGCCGTACTTTGCCACAATATTGCCACTTCTTCGCCACTACTTTTCAGTAATTTGCCACTACTTTGCCAATACTTTGCAGTACTTTACAATTACTTTGCCATACTTTTCCACTACTTTGCAGTACTTTGCAATTACTTTGCCGTACTTTGCCACTACTTTGCCGTACTTTGCCACTACTTTTCAGCACTTTGCCACTACTTTGCCGTACCTTGCCACTACTTCGCAGTACTTTGCCACCACTTTGCCGTACTTTGCCGTACTTTGCCTCTACTTTGTCACTACTTTTCAGTAATTTGCCACTACTTTGCTGTACTTTGCCACTACTTTGCAGTACTTTGCCGTACTTTTCAGTACTTGCCACTACTTTGCAGTACTTTGCCATTACTTTGCAGTACTTTGCGGTACTTTACAATTACTTTGCCATACTTTGCCACTACTTTGCCGTATTTTGCATCTACTTTGCCGTACTTTTCTGTACTTTGTCACTATTTTTGCAGTACTTTGCCACTACTTTGCCATACTTTGCTCTATTCCGCAGTACTTTGCCACTACTTTGCCGTACTTTGCCACAATATTGCCACTTCTTCGCCACTACTTTTCAGTAATTTGCCACTACTTTGCCAATACTTTGCAGTACTTTACAATTACTTTGCCATACTTTGCCACTACTTTGCCGTACTTTGCCACTACTTTACCGTACTTTGCCATTATTTTGCAGCACTTTGCCACTACTTTGCAGTACTTTGCCAGTACTTTGCAGTGCTTTCTTACTACTTTGCCGTACTTTTCCACTACTTTGCAGTACTTTGCAATTACGTTGCCGTTCATTGCCACTACTTTGCAGCACTTTGCCACTACTTTGCAGTGCTTTACCAGTCCTTTTCAGTACTTTGCCAGTACTTTGCCGTAGTTTGCCAATACTTTGCATTCTTTTGCCACTACTTTGCCGTCCTTTACCACTACTTTGCAGTACTTTCCCACTACTTTGCCGTACTTTGCCACTACTTTGCCGTACTCTGCCACAATATTGCCACTTCTTCGCCACTACTTTTCAGTAATTTGCCACTACTTTGCCAATACTTTGCAGTACTTTACAATTACTTTGCCATACTTTGCCACTACTTTGCCGTACTTTGCCACTACTTTACCGTACTTTGCCATTATTTTGCAGCACTTTGCCACTACTTTGCAGTACTTTGCCAGTACTTTGCAGTGCTTTCTTACTACTTTGCCGTACTTTTCCACTACTTTGCAGTACTTTGCAATTACGTTGCCGTTCATTGCCACTACTTTGCAGCACTTTGCCACTACTTTGCAGTGCTTTACCAGTCCTTTTCAGTACTTTGCCAGTACTTTGCCGTAGTTTGCCAATACTTTGCATTCTTTTGCCACTACTTTGCCGTCCTTTACCACTACTTTGCAGTACTTTCCCACTACTTTGCCGTACTTTGCCACTACTTTGCCGTACTCTGCCACTACTTTTCACTACTTTGCCACTACTTTGCCGTACTATGCCACTACTTTGCCCCTCTTTGCCACTACTTTGCAGTACTTTGCAATTACTTTGCCGTACTTTGCCACTACTTTTCAGTACTTTGCCACTACTTTGCCCCTATTTTCCACTACTTTGCAGTACTTTGCAATTACTTTGCTGTACTTTGCCACTACTTTTCAGCACTTTGTCACTACTTTTCAGTAATTTGCCACTACTTTGCTGTACTTTGCCACTACTTTGCAGTACTTTGCCTCTACTTTTCAGTACTTGCCACTACTTTGCAGTACTTTGCCACTACTTTGCCGTACTTTGCCACTACTTTGCCGTACTCTGCCACTACTTTTCACTACTTTGCCACTACTTTGCCGTACTATGCCACTACTTTGCCCCTCTTTGCCACTACTTTGCAGTACTTTGCAATTACTTTGCCGTACTTTGCCACTACTTTTCAGTACTTTGCCACTACTTTGCCCCTATTTTCCACTCCTTTGCAGTACTTTGCAATTACTTTGCTGTACTTTGCCACTACTTTTCAGCACTTTGTCACTACTTTTCAGTAATTTGCCACTACTTTGCTGTACTTTGCCACTACTTTGCAGTACATTGCCTCTACTTTTCAGTACCTGCCACTACTTTGCAGTACTTTGCCACTACTTTGCCGTACTCTGCCACTACTTTGCCGTACTCTGCCACTACTTTTCACTACTTTGCCACTACTTTGCCGTACTTTGCCACTATGTTGCAGTACTTTGACACTACTTTCAGGTACTTTGCCACTACTTTGAAATACTTTGCCGTACTTTGCCACTACATTTCAGTATTTTGCCACTACTTTGCCTTACTTTGCCACTACTTTTCAGTGCTTCGCTACTACTTTGCAGCAATACTTTGCCACTACTTTTCAGTACTTTGCCAATACTTTGCCCCTCTTTTCCACTACTTTGCAGTACTTTGCAATTACTTTGCCGTACTTTGCCACTACTTTGCCGTGCTTTGCCACTACTTTTCAGCACTTTGCCACTACTTTGCCGTACTTTGCCACTACTTCGCAGTACTTTGCCACCACTTTGCCGTACTTTGCCTCTACTTTGTCACTACTTTTCAGTAATTTGCCACTACTTTGCTGTACTTTGCCACTACTTTGCAGTACTTTGCCGTACTTTTCAGTACTTGCCACTACTTTGCAGTACTTTGCCACTACTTTGCAGTACTTTGCATCTACTTTGCCGTACTTTTCAGTACTTTGTCACTATTTTTGCAGTACTTTGCCACTACTTTGCAGTACTTTGCCAGTACTTTGCAGTGCTTTCTTACTACTTTGCCGTACTTTTCCACTACTTTGCAGTACTTTGCAATTACGTTGCCGTTCTTTGCCACTACTTTGCAGCACTTTGCCCCTACTTTGCAGTGCTTTACCAGTCCTTTTCAGTACTTTGCCAGTACTTTGCCGTAGTTTGCCAATACTTTGCATTCTTTTGCCACTACTTTGCCGTCCTTTACCACTACTTTGCAGTACTTTCCCACTACTTTGCCGAACTTTGCCACTACTTTGCCGTACTCTGCCACTACTTTTCACTACTTTGCCACTACTTTGCCGTACTATGCCACTACGTTGCAGTACTTTGCCACTACTTTTCAGTGCTTTGCTACTACTTTGCAGATGTACTTTGCCACTACTTTTCAGTACTTTGCCACTACTTTGCCCCTATTTTCCACTACTTTGCAGTACTTTGCAATTACTTTGCTGTACTTTGCCACTACTTTTCAGCACTTTGTCACTACTTTTCAGTAATTTTCCACTACTTTGCAGTACTTTGCCACTACTTTGCAGTACTTTGCCTCTACTTTTCAGTACTTGCCACTACTTTGCAGTACTTTGCCACTACTTTGCAGTACTTTGCAGTACTTTACAATTACTTTGCCATACTTTGCCACTACTTTGCCGTACTTTGCATCTACTTTGCCGTACTTTTCAGTATTTTGTCACTATTTTTGCAGTACTTTGCCACTACTTTGCCATACTTTGCTCTATTCCGCAATACTTTGTCACTACTTTGCCGTACTTTGCCACAATATTGCCACTTCTTCGCCACTACTTTTCAGTAATTTGCCACTACTTTGCCAATACTTTGCAGTACTTTACAATTACTTTGCCATACTTTGCCACTACTTTGCCGTACTTTGCCACTACTTTGCCGTACTTTTCAGTACTTTGTCACTACTTTGCCACTACTTTGCCACTTTTCCGCAGTACTTTGCCACTACTTTGCCGTACTTTGCCACAATATTGCCACTTCTTCGCCTCTACTATTAAGTAATTTGCCACAACTTTGCAGTACTTTGCCACAACTTTAAGTATTTTGCAACTACTTTGCCGTACTTTGCCACTACTTTGCCGTACTTTGCCACTACTTTGCAGTACTTTGCCAGTACTTTGCCGTACTTTGCCACTACTGTGCAGTACTTTGCCAGTACTTTACCGTTCTTTGCCACTACTTTGCCGTACTTTGCAACTACTTTACCGTACTTTGCCATTACTTTGCAGCACTTTGCCACTACTTTGCAGTACTTTGCCAGTACTTTGCAGTGCTTTCTTACTACTTTGCCGTACTTTTCCACTACTTTGCAGTACTTTGCAATTACGTTGCCATTCTTTGCCACTACTTTGCAGCACTTTGCCAGTAATTTGCAGTGCTTTGCCAGTCCTTTTCAGTACTTTGCCAGTACTTTGCCGTAGTTTGCCAATACTTTGCATTCTTTTGCCACTACTTTGCCGTCCTTTACCACTACTTTGAAGTACTTTGCCACTACTTTGCCGTACTTTGCCACTACTTTGCCGTACTCTGCCACTACTTTTCACTACTTTGCCACTACTTTGCCGTACTTTGCCACTACTTTGCCGTACTCTGCCACTACTTTTCACTACTTTGCCACTACTTTGCCGTACTTTGCCACTAGGTTGCAGTACTTTGCCACTACTTTCCGGTACTTTGCCACTACTTTGCCATACTTTGCCGTACTTTGCCACTATATTTCAGTATTTTGCCACTACTTTGCATACTTTGCCACTGCTTTTTAGTGCTTTACTAATACTTTGCCGTACTTTGCCACTACTTTTCAGTGCTTTGCTACTACTTTGCAGCAGTACTTTGCCACTACTTTTCAGTACTTTGCCAATACTTTGCCCCTCTTTTCCACTACTTTGTAGTACTTTGCAATTACTTTGCCGTACTTTGCCACTACTTTGCCGTACTTTGCCACTACTTTTCAGCACTTTGCCACTACTTTGCCGTACTTTGCCACTACTTCGCAGTACTTTGCCACTACTTTGCCGTACTTTGCCACAATATTGCCACTTCTTCGCCACTACTTTTCAGTAATTTGCCACTACTTTTCAGTACTTTGTCACTAGTTTAAGTACTTTGCCACTACTTTGCCACTACTGTGCAGTACTTTGCCAGTACTTTACCGTCCTTTGCCACTACTTTGCCGTACTTTGCCACTACTTTACCGTACTTTGCCATTACTTTGCAGCACTTTGCCACTACTTTTCAGTACTTTGCCAGTACTTTGCAGTACTTTCTTACTACTTTGCAGTACTTTGCCACTACTTTGCAGTACTTTGCAATTACTTTGCCGTTCTTTGCCGTACTTTGCCTCTATTTTGCCACTACTTTTCAGTAATTTGCCACTACTTGTCAGTACTTTGCCACTACTTTCCAGTACTTCGCCAATTTTTTTCAGTACTTTTCCTCTTCTTTGCAGTAATTTGCCACTACTTTGTCGTACTTTGCCACTACTTTGCCGTACTTTAGCCGTACCTTGCCTCTACTTTGCCTTACTTTGCATCTACTTTGCCGTACTTTTCACTACTTTACAACTACTTTGCAGTACCTTGCCGTACTTTGCCACTACTTTGCCGTACTTTCCCACTACTGTGCAGTACTTTGCCACTACTTCGCCGTCTTTTGCCACTACTTTGCCGTAAATTGCCACTACTTTTCAGAACTTTGCCACTACTTTGCAGTACTTTGTCACTACTTTGCAGTACTTCGCCACTACTTTGCCGTACTTTGCCACTACTTTTCTGTATTTTACCACTACTTTTAAGTGCTTTGCCACTATTTTCTTGTATTTTTCCACTACTTTGCCGTACTTTGCCACTACTTTGCCACTACTTTGCAGCACTTTGCCACTACCTTGCAGTACTTTGCCAGTACTTTCTTACTACTTTGAAGTACTTTGCAATTACTTTGCCGTTCTTTGCCGTACTTTGCCTCTACTTTGCCACTACTTTTCAGTAATTTGCCACTACTTGTCAGTACAGTGCCACTACTTTCCAGTACTTTGCCAATTTTTTTCAGTACTTTTCTTCTTCTTTGCAGTAATTTGCCACTACTTTGCCGTACTTTACCACTACTTTGCAGTACCTTGCCGTACTTTGCCACTACTTTGCCGTACTTTCCCACTACTGTGCAGTACTTTGCCACTCATTCGCCGTCTTTTGCCACTATTTTGCCGTAAATTGCCACTACTTTTAAAAACTTTGCGACTACTTTGCAGTACTTTATCACTACTTTCCAGAACTTCGCCACTACTTTGCCGTACTTTGCCACTACTTTTCTGTATTTTACCACTACTTTTAAGTGCTTTGCCACTATTTTTTATTATTTTTCCACTTCTTTGCAGTACTTTGCCACTACTTTGCCGTACTTTGCCACTATTTTGCCTTACTTTGCCACTACTTTGCCGTACGTTGCCTCTACTTTACGGTAATTTGCCATACTTTGCCGTACTTTTCCGTACTTACAGTGCTTTGCCGTACTTTGCAATTAATTTGCTGTACAATGCCACTACTTTGCCGTACTGTGCTACTACTTTTCAGTACTTTGTCTCTACTTCGCAGTACTTTGCCACTACTTTGCCTTATATTGCAACTACTTTGCAGTACTTTGCCACTATTTTGCCGTACTTTGCCACTACAGTGCAGTACTTTGCCACTACTTTGCCGTACTGTGCTACTACTTTTCAGTATTTGTCTCTACTTCGCAGTACTTTGCCACTACTTTGCCTTATATTGCAACTACTTTGCAGTACTTTGCCACTATTTTGCCGTACTTTGTCACTACAGTGCAGTACTTTGCCACTACTTTGCCGTCCTTTGCCACTACTTTGCCGTACTTTTTAACTACGTTGCCGTTCTTTGCCACTACTTTGCAGCACTTTGCCACTACTTTGCAGTGCTTTGCCAGTCCTTTTCAGTACTTTGCTAGTACTTTGCCGTACTTTTCCACTACTTTGCAGTACTTTGCAATTACGTTGCCCTTCTTTGCCACTACTTTGCAGCACTTTGCCACTACTTTGCAGTGCTTTACCAGTCCTTTTCAGTACTTTGCCAGTAATTTGCCGTAGTTTGCCAATACTTTGCATTCTTTTGCCACTACTTTGCCGTCCTTTACCACTACTTTGCAGTACTTTCCCACTACTTTGCCGAACTTTGCCACTACTTTGCCGTACTCTGCCACTACTTTTCACTACTTTGCCACTACTTTGCCGTACTATGCCACTACGTTGCAGTACTTTGCCACTACTTTTCAGTGCTTTGCTACTACTTTGCAGCAGTACTTTGCCACTACTTCACTACTTTTCAGTACTTTGCCACTACTTTGCCCCTATTTTCCACTACTTTGCAGTACTTTGCAATTACTTTGCTGTACTTTGCCACTACTTTTCAGCACTTTGTCACTACTTTTCAGTAATTTGCCACTACTTTGCTGTACTTTGCCACTACTTTGCAGTACTTTGCCTCTACTTTTCAGTACTTGCCACTACTTTGCAGTACTTTGACACTACTTTGCAGTACTTTGCAGTACTTTACAATTACTTTGCCATACTTTGCCACTACTTTGCCGTACTTTGCATCTACTTTGCCGTACTTTTCAGTACTTTGTCACTATTTTTGCAGTACTTTGCCACTACTTTGCCATACTTTGCCACTTTTCCGCAGTACTTTGCCACTACTTTGCCGTACTTTGCCACAATATTGCCACTTCTTCGCCTCTACTTTTAAGTAATTTGCCACAACTTTGCAGTACTTTGCCACAACTTTAAGTATTTTGCCACTACTTTACCGTACTTTGCCATTACTTTGCAGCACTTTGCCACTAATTTGCAGTGCTTTGCCAGTCCTTTTCAGTACTTTGCCAGTACTTTGCCGTTGTTTGCCAATTCTTTGCATTCTTTTGCCACTACTTTGCCGTCCTTTACCACTACTTTGAAGTACTTTGCCACTACTTTGCCGTACTTTGCCACTACTTTGCCGTACTCTGCCACTACTTTTCACTACTTTGCCACTACTTTGCCGTACTTTGCCACTAGGTTGCAGTACTTTGCCACTACTTTGCCGTACTTTGCCGTACTTTGCCTCTACTTTGTCATTACTTTTCAGTAATTTGCCACTACTTTGCTGTACTTTGCCACTACTTTGCAGTACTTTGCAGTACTTTACAATTACTTTGCCATACTTTGCCACTACTTTGCCGTAATTTGCCACTACTTTGCCGTAATTTGCCACTACTTTGTCACTATTTTTGCAGTACTTTGCCACTACTTTGCCGTACTTTGCCACAATATTGCCACTTCTTCGCCACTACTTTTCAGTAATTTGCCACTACTTTGCAGTACTTTGTCACTAGTTTAAGTACTTTGCCACTACTTTGCCACTACTGTGCAGTACTTTGCCAGTACTTTACCGTCTTTTGCCACTACTTTGCCGTACTTTGCCACTACTTTACCGTACTTTGCCATTACTTTGCAGCACTTTGCCACTACTTTTCAGTACTTTGCCAGTACTTTGCAGTACTTTCTTACTACTTTGCAGTACTTTTCCACTACTTTGCAGTACTTTGCAATTACTTTGCCGTTCTTGCCGTACTTTGCCTCTATTTTGCCACTACTTTTTAGTAATTTGCCACTACAGTGCAGTACTTTGCCACTACTTTGCCGTACTGTGCTACTACTTTTCAGTATTTGTCTGTACTTCGCAGTACTTTGCCACTACTTTGCCTTATATTGCAACTACTTTGCAGTACTTTGCCACTATTTTGCCGTACTTTGCCACTACAGTGCAGTACTTTGCCACTACTTTGCCGTCCTTTGCCACTACTTTGCCGTACTTTTTCACTACGTTGCCGTTCTTTGCCACTACTTTGCAGCACTTTGCAACTACTTTGCAGTGCTTTGCCAGTCCTTTTCAGTACTTTGCTAGTACTTTGCCGTAGTTTGCCAATACTTTGCAGTCTTTTGCCACTACTTTGCCGTCCTTTACCACTACTTTGTAGTACTTTGCCTCTACGTTGCAGTACTTTGCCACTACTTTTCAGTGCATTGCTACTACTTTGCAGCAGTACTTTGCCACTACTTTTTAGTACTTTGCCACTACTTTTACCCTCTTTGCCACTACTTTGCAGTACTTTGCAATTACTTTGCCATACTTTGCCACTACTTTGCCGTACTTTGCCACTACTTTTCAGCACTTTGCCGCTACTTTGCCGTACTTTGTCACTACTTTTCAGTAATTTGCCTCTACTTTGCTGTACTTTGCCACTACTTTGCAGTACTTTGCCACTACTTTTCAGTACTTGCCACTTCTTTGCAGGACTTTGCCACTACTTTTCAGTACGTTGCCACTACTTTGCCCTACTTTGCCAATACTTTGCAGGACTTTGCCACTACTTCGCCGTCTTTTGCCACTACTTTGCCGTAAATTGCCACTACTTTTCAGAACTTTGCCACTACTTTGCAGTACTTTGCCACTACTTTGCCGTACTTTGCCGTACCTTGCCTCTACTTTGCCGTACTTTGCCTCTACTTTGCCGTACTTTTCAGTACTTTACCACTATTTTGCAGTACTTTGCCGTACTTTGCCACTACTTTGCCGTACTTTCCCACTACTGTGCAGTACTTTGCCACTACTTCGCCGTCTTTTGCCACTACTTTGCCGTAAATTGCCACTACTTTTCAGAACTTTGCCACTACTTTGCAGTACCTTGTCACTACTTTGCAGTACTTCGCCACTACTTTGCCGTACTTTGCCACTACTTTTCTGTATTTTACCACTACTTTTAAGTGCTTTGCCACTATTTTTTGTATTTTTCCACTACTTTGCCGTACTTTGCCACTACTTTGCCACTAGTTTGCAGCACTTTGCCACTACCTTGCAGTACTTTGCCAGTACTTTCTTACTACTTTGCAGTACTTTGCAATTACTTTGCCGTTCTTTGCCGTACTTTGCCTCTACTTTCCCACTACTTTTCAGTAATTTGCCACTACTTGTCAGTACTGTGCCACTACTTTCCATTACTTTGCCAATTTTTTTCAGTACTTTTCTTCTTCTTTGCCGTACTTTGCCACTACTTTGCCGTACTCTGCCACTACTTTTCACTACTTTGCCACTACTTTGCCGTACTATGCCACTACGTTGCAGTACTTTGCCACTACTTTTCAGTGCTTTGCTACTACTTTGCAGCAGTACTTTGCCACTACTTTTCAGTACTTTGCCACTACTTTGCCCCTATTTTCCACTACTTTGCAGTACTTTGCAATTACTTTGCTGTACTTTGCCACTACTTTTCAGCACTTTGTCACTACTTTTCAGTAATTTGCCACTACTTTGCTGTACTTTGCCACTACTTTGCAGTACTTTGCCTCTACTTTTCAGTACTTGCCACTACTTTGCAGTACTTTGCCACTACTTTGCAGTACTTTGCAGTACTTTACAATTACTTTGCCATACTTTGCCACTACTTTGCCGTACTTTGCATCTACTTTGCCGTACTTTTCAGTACTTTGTCACTATTTTTGCAGTACTTTGCCACTACTTTGCCATACTTTGCCACTTTTCCGCAGTACTTTGCCACTACTTTGCCGTACTTTGCCACAATATTGCCACTTCTTCGCCTCTACTTTTAAGTAATTTGCCACAACTTTGCAGTACTTTGCCACAACTTTAAGTATTTTGCCACTACTTTACCGTACTTTGCCATTACTTTGCAGCACTTTGCCACTAATTTGCAGTGCTTTGCCAGTCCTTTTCAGTACTTTGCCAGTACTTTGCCGTTGTTTGCCAATTCTTTGCATTCTTTTGCCACTACTTTGCCGTCCTTTACCACTACTTTGAAGTACTTTGCCACTACTTTGCCGTACTTTGCCACTACTTTGCCGTACTCTGCCACTACTTTTCACTACTTTGCCACTACTTTGCCGTACTTTGCCACTAGGTTGCAGTACTTTGCCACTACTTTGCCGTACTTTGCCGTACTTTGCCTCTACTTTGTCATTACTTTTCAGTAATTTGCCACTACTTTGCTGTACTTTGCCACTACTTTGCAGTACTTTGCAGTACTTTACAATTACTTTGCCATACTTTGCCACTACTTTGCCGTAATTTGCCACTACTTTGCCGTAATTTGCCACTACTTTGTCACTATTTTTGCAGTACTTTGCCACTACTTTGCCGTACTTTGCCACAATATTGCCACTTCTTCGCCACTACTTTTCAGTAATTTGCCACTACTTTGCAGTACTTTGTCACTAGTTTAAGTACTTTGCCACTACTTTGCCACTACTGTGCAGTACTTTGCCAGTACTTTACCGTCTTTTGCCACTACTTTGCCGTACTTTGCCACTACTTTACCGTACTTTGCCATTACTTTGCAGCACTTTGCCACTACTTTTCAGTACTTTGCCAGTACTTTGCAGTACTTTCTTACTACTTTGCAGTACTTTTCCACTACTTTGCAGTACTTTGCAATTACTTTGCCGTTCTTGCCGTACTTTGCCTCTATTTTGCCACTACTTTTTAGTAATTTGCCACTACAGTGCAGTACTTTGCCACTACTTTGCCGTACTGTGCTACTACTTTTCAGTATTTGTCTGTACTTCGCAGTACTTTGCCACTACTTTGCCTTATATTGCAACTACTTTGCAGTACTTTGCCACTATTTTGCCGTACTTTGCCACTACAGTGCAGTACTTTGCCACTACTTTGCCGTCCTTTGCCACTACTTTGCCGTACTTTTTCACTACGTTGCCGTTCTTTGCCACTACTTTGCAGCACTTTGCAACTACTTTGCAGTGCTTTGCCAGTCCTTTTCAGTACTTTGCTAGTACTTTGCCGTAGTTTGCCAATACTTTGCAGTCTTTTGCCACTACTTTGCCGTCCTTTACCACTACTTTGTAGTACTTTGCCTCTACGTTGCAGTACTTTGCCACTACTTTTCAGTGCATTGCTACTACTTTGCAGCAGTACTTTGCCACTACTTTTTAGTACTTTGCCACTACTTTTACCCTCTTTGCCACTACTTTGCAGTACTTTGCAATTACTTTGCCATACTTTGCCACTACTTTGCCGTACTTTGCCACTACTTTTCAGCACTTTGCCGCTACTTTGCCGTACTTTGTCACTACTTTTCAGTAATTTGCCTCTACTTTGCTGTACTTTGCCACTACTTTGCAGTACTTTGCCACTACTTTTCAGTACTTGCCACTACTTTGCAGGACTTTGCCACTACTTTTCAGTACGTTGCCACTACTTTGCCCTACTTTGCCAATACTTTGCAGGACTTTGCCACTACTTCGCCGTCTTTTGCCACTACTTTGCCGTAAATTGCCACTACTTTTCAGAACTTTGCCACTACTTTGCAGTACTTTGCCACTACTTTGCCGTACTTTGCCGTACCTTGCCTCTACTTTGCCGTACTTTGCCTCTACTTTGCCGTACTTTTCAGTACTTTACCACTATTTTGCAGTACTTTGCCGTACTTTGCCACTACTTTGCCGTACTTTCCCACTACTGTGCAGTACTTTGCCACTACTTCGCCGTCTTTTGCCACTACTTTGCCGTAAATTGCCACTACTTTTCAGAACTTTGCCACTACTTTGCAGTACCTTGTCACTACTTTGCAGTACTTCGCCACTACTTTGCCGTACTTTGCCACTACTTTTCTGTATTTTACCACTACTTTTAAGTGCTTTGCCACTATTTTTTGTATTTTTCCACTACTTTGCCGTACTTTGCCACTACTTTGCCACTAGTTTGCAGCACTTTGCCACTACCTTGCAGTACTTTGCCAGTACTTTCTTACTACTTTGCAGTACTTTGCAATTACTTTGCCGTTCTTTGCCGTACTTTGCCTCTACTTTCCCACTACTTTTCAGTAATTTGCCACTACTTGTCAGTACTGTGCCACTACTTTCCATTACTTTGCCAATTTTTTTCAGTACTTTTCTTCTTCTTTGCAGTAATTTGCCACTACTTTGCCGTACTTTACCACTACTTTGCAGTACCTTGCCGTACGTTGCCACTACTTTGCCGTACTTTCCCACTACTGTGCAGTACTTTGCCACTCATTCGCGGTCCTTTGCCACTACTTTGCCGTAAATTGCCACTACTTTTAAGAACTTTGCGACTACTTTGCAGTACTTTGTCACTACTTTGCAGGACTTCGCCACTACTTTGCCGTACTTTGCCACTACTTTTCTGCATTTTACCACTACTTTTAAGTGCTTTGCCACTATTTTTTAGTATTTTTCCACTTCTTTGCAGTACTTTGCCACTACTTTGCCGTACTTTGCCACTATTTTGCCTTACTTTGCCACTACTTTGCCGTACGTTGCCTCTAGTTTACGGTAATTTGCCATACTTTGCCGTACTTTTCCGTACTTACAGTGCTTTGCCGTACTTTGCAATTAATTTGCTGTACAATGCCACTACTTTGCCGTACTGTGCTATTACTTTTCAGTACATTGTCTCTACTTTGCAGTACTTTGCCACTACTTTGCCTTATATTGCAACTACTTTGCAGTACTTTGCCACTATTTTGCCGTACTTTGCCACTACAGTGCAGTACTTTGCCACTACTTTGCCGTCCTTTGCCACTACTTTGCCGTACTTTTTCTCCACGTTGCCGTTCTTTGCCACTACTTTGCAGCTCTTTGCCACTACTTTGCAGTGCTTTGCCAGTCCTTTTCAGTACTTTGCCAGTACTTTGCCGTAGTTTGCCAATACTTTGCAGTCTTTTGCCACTACTTTGCCGTAAATTGCCACTACTTTTCAGAACTTTGCCACTACTTTGCAGTACCTTGTCACTACTTTGCAGTACTTCGCCACTACTTTGCCGTACTTTGCCACTACTTTTCTGTATTTTACCACTACTTTTAAGTGCTTTGCCACTATTTTTTGTATTTTTCCACTACTTTGCCGTACTTTGCCACTACTTTGCCACTAGTTTGCAGCACTTTGCCACTACCTTGCAGTACTTTGCCAGTACTTTCTTACTACTTTGCAGTACTTTGCAATTACTTTGCCGTTCTTTGCCGTACTTTGCCTCTACTTTCCCACTACTTTTCAGTAATTTGCCACTACTTGTCAGTACTGTGCCACTACTTTCCATTACTTTGCCAATTTTTTTCAGTACTTTTCTTCTTCTTTGCAGTAATTTGCCACTACTTTGCCGTACTTTACCACTACTTTGCAGTACCTTGCCGTACGTTGCCACTACTTTGCCGTACTTTCCCACTACTGTGCAGTACTTTGCCACTCATTCGCGGTCCTTTGCCACTACTTTGCCGTAAATTGCCACTACTTTTAAGAACTTTGCGACTACTTTGCAGTACTTTGTCACTACTTTGCAGGACTTCGCCACTACTTTGCCGTACTTTGCCACTACTTTTCTGTATTTTACCACTACTTTTAAGTGCTTTGCCACTATTTTTTAGTATTTTTCCACTTCTTTGCAGTACTTTGCCACTACTTTGCCGTACTTTGCCACTATTTTGCCTTACTTTGCCACTACTTTGCCGTACGTTGCCTCTAGTTTACGGTAATTTGCCATACTTTGCCGTACTTTTCCGTACTTACAGTGCTTTGCCGTACTTTGCAATTAATTTGCTGTACAATGCCACTACTTTGCCGTACTGTGCTACTACTTTTCAGTACTTTGTCTCTACTTTGCAGTACTTTGCCACTACTTTGCCTTATATTGCAACTACTTTGCAGTACTTTGCCACTATTTTGCCGTACTTTGCCACTACAGTGCAGTACTTTGCCACTACTTTGCCGTCCTTTGCCACTACTTTGCCGTACTTTTTCTCTACGTTGCCGTTCTTTGCCACTACTTTGCAGCTCTTTGCCACTACTTTGCAGTGCTTTGCCAGTCCTTTTCAGTACTTTGCCAGTACTTTGCCGTAGTTTGCCAATACTTTGCAGTCTTTTGCCACTACTTTGCCGTCCTTTACCACTACTTTGTAGTACTTTGCCACTACATTGCAGTACTTTGCCACTACTTTTCAGTGCATTGCTACTTCTTTGCAGCAGTACTTTGCCACTACTTTTTAGTACTTTGCCACTACTTTGCCCCTCTTTGCCACTACTTTGCAGTACTTTGCAATTACTTTGCCGTACTTTGCCACTACTTTTCAGCACTTTGCCACTACTTTGCCGTACTTTGTCACAACTTTTCAGTAATTTGCCTCTACTTTGCTGTACTTTGCCACTACTTTGCAGTACTTTGCCACTACTTTTCAGTACTTGCCACTACTTTGCAGGACTTTGCCATTACTTTTCAGTACGTTGCCACTACTTTGCCCTACTTTGCCAATACTTTGCAGGACTTTGCCACTACTTTTCAGTACGTTGCCACTACTTTGCCCTACGTTGCCAATACTTTGTTGTACTTTGCATTTACTTTGCCATACTTTGCCACTTCTTTGCCGTACTTTGCCACAATATTGCCACTTTTTCGCCACTACTTTTCAGTAATTTGCCACTACTTTGCAGTACTTTGCCACTACTTTGCCGTACTTTGCCACTACTTTGCCGTACTTTGCCACTACTTTGCCACTACTTTGCCGTACTTTGCCACTACTTTGCAGTACTTTGCCACTACTTTGCCGTACTTTGCCACTACTTTGCCGTACTTTGCCACTACTTTTCAGTAATTTGCCACTACTTTGCTGTACTTTGCCACTACTTTGCAGTACTTTGCCACTACTTTTCAGTACTTGCCACTACTTTGCAGTACTTTGCCACTACTTTTCAGTACTTTGCCACTACTTTGTCCTACTTTGCCAATACTTTGCAGTACTTTACAATTACTTTGACATACTTTGCCACTACTTTGCCGTACTTTTCAGTACTTTGCCGTACTTTGCCACAATATTGCCACTTCTTCGCCACTACTTTTCAGTAATTTGCCACTACTTTGCAGTACTTTGCCTCTACTTTAAGTACTTTGCCACTACTTTGCCGTACTTTGCCACTACTTTGCCGTACTTTGCCACTACTTTGCAGTACTTTGCCACTCCTGTGCAGTACTTTGCCAGTACTTTACCGTCCTTTGCCAATATTTTGCCGTACTTTGCCACTACTTTACCGTACTTTGCCATTCATTTGCAGCACTTTGCCACTACTTTGCAGTACTTTGCCAGTACTTTGCAGTACTTTCTTACTACTTTGCAGTACTTTTCCACTACTTTGCAGTACTTTGCAATTACTTTGCCGTTCTTTGCCGTACTTTGCCTCTATTTTGCCACTACTTTTCAGTAATTTGCCACTACTTGTCAGTACTTTGCCACTACTTCCCAGTACTTTGCCAATTTTTTTCAGTAATTTTCCTCTTTTATGCAGTAATTTGCCACTACTTTGCCGTACTTTGCCACTACTTTGCCGTACTTTGCCGAACCTTGCCTCTACTTTGCCTCTACTTTGCCTCTACTTTGCCGTACTTTTCAGTACTTTACCACTACTTTGCAGTACTTTGCCGTACTTTGCCACTACTTTGCCGTACTTTCCCACAACTGTGCAGTACTTTGCCACTACTTCGCCGTCTTTTGCCACTACTTTGCCGTAAATTGCCACTACTTTTCAGAACTTTGCCACTACTTTGCAGTACTTTGTCACTACTTTGCAGTACTTCGCCACTACTTTGCAGTACTTTGCCACTACTTTTCTGTATTTTACCACTACTTTTAAGTGCTTTGCCGCTATTTTTTTGTATTTTTCCACTACTTTGCCGTACTTTGCCACTACTTTGCCACTACCTTGCAGTACTTTGCCAGTACTTTCTTACTACTTTGCAGTACTTTGTAATTACTTTGCCGTTCTTTGCCGTACTTTGCCTCTACTTTGCCACTACTTTTCAGTAATTTGCTACTACTTGTCAGTACTGTGCCACTACTTTCCAGTACTTTGCCAATTTTTTTCAGTACTTTTCCTCTTCTTTGCAGTAATTTGCCACTACTTTGCCGTACTTTACCACTACTTTGCAGTACCTTGCCGTACTTTGCCACTACTTTGCCGTACTTTCCCACTACTGTGCAGTACTTTGCCACTCATTCGCCGTCCTTTGCCACTACTTTGCCGTAAATTGCCACTACTTTTAAGAACTTTGCGACTACTTTGCAGTACTTTGTCACTACTTTGCAGTACTTCGCCACTACTTTGCCGTACTTTGCCACTACTTTTCTGTATTTTACCACTACTTTTAAGTGCTTTGCCACTATTTTTTAGTATTTTTCCACTTCTTTGCAGTACTTTGCCACTACTTTGCCGTACTTTGCCACTATTTTGCCTTACTTTGCCACTACTTTGCCGTACGTTGCCTCTACTTTACGGTAATTTGCCATACTTTGCCGTACTTTTTCGTACTTACAGTGCTTTGCCGTACTTTGCAATTAATTTGCTGTACAATGCCACTACTTTGCCGTACTTTGCTACTACTTTTCAGTACTTTGTCTCTACTTTGCAGTACTTTGCCACTACTTTGCCTTATATTGCAACTACTTTGCAGTTCTTTGCCACTATTTTGCCGTACTTTGCCACTACTGTGCAGTACTTTGCCACTACTTTGCCGTCCTTTGCCACTACTTTGCCGTACTTTGTCATTACGTTGCCGTTCTTTGCCACTACTTTGCAGCACTTTGCCACTACTTTGCAGTGCTTTGCCAGTCTTTTTCAGTACTTTGCCAGTACTTTGCCGTAGTTTGCCAATACTTTGCAGTCTTTTGCCACTACTTTGCCGTCCTTTACCACTACTTTGCAGTACTTTGCCACTACTTTAAGTACTTTGCCACTACTTTGCTGTACTTTGCCACTACTTTGCCACTACTTTGCCGTACTTTGCCACTACTTTGCAGTACTTTGCCACTACTTTGCCGTACTTTGCCACTACTTTGCCGTACTTTGCCACTACTTTGCAGTACTTTGCCACTACTTTGCCACTACTGTGCAGTACTTTGCCAGTACTTTACCGTCCTTTGCCACTACTTTGCCGTACTTTGCCTCTACTTTGCCGTACTTTTCAGTACTTTACCACTACTTTGCAGTACCTTGCCGTACTTTGCCACTAGTTTGCCGTACTTTCCCACTACTGTGCAGTACTTTGCCACTCATTCGCCGTCCTTTGCCACTACTTTACCGTAAATTGCCACTACTTTTCACAACTTTGCGACTACTTTGCAGTACTTTGTCACTACTTTGCAGTACTTCGCCTCTACTTTGCCATACTTTGCCACTACCTTTCTGTATTTTACCATTACTTTTAAGTGCTTTGCCACTATTTTTTAGTATTTTTCCACTTCTTTGCAGTACTTTGCCACTACTTTGCCGTACTTTGCCACTATTTTGCCTTACTTTGCCACTACTTTGCCGTACGTTGCCTCTACTTTACGGTAATTTGCCATACTTTGCCGTACTTTTTCGTACTTACAGTGCTTTGCCGTACTTTGCAATTAATTTACTGTACAATTTACTGTACTGTACTTTGCCGTACTTTGCTACTACTTTTCAGTACTTTGTCTCTATTTGCAGTACTTTGCCACTATTTTGCCTTATATTGCAACTACTTTGCAGTACTTTGCCACTATTTTGCCGTACTTTGCCACTACTGTGCAGTACTTTGCCACTACTTTGCCGTCCTTTGCCACTACTTTGCCGTACTTTGTCACTACGTTGCCGTTCTTTGCCACTACTTTGCAGCACTTTGCCACTACTTTTCAGTACGTTGCCACTACTTTGCCCTACTTTGCCAATACTTTGCAGGACGTTGCCACTACTTCGCCGTCTTTTGCCACTACTTTGCCGTAAATTGCCACTACTTTTCAGAACTTTGCCACTACTTTGCAGTACCTTGTCACTACTTTGCAGTACTTCGCCACTACTTTGCCGTACTTTGCCACTACTTTTCTGTATTTTACCACTACTTTTAAGTGCTTTGCCACTATTTTTTGTATTTTTCCACTACTTTGCCGTACTTTGCCGCTACTTTGCAGCACTTTGCCAGTACTTTCTTACTACTTTGCAGTACTTTGCAATTACTTTGCCGTTCTTTGCCGTACTTTGCCAGTACTTTGCCACTACTTTTCAGTAATTTGCCACTACTTGTCAGTACTGTGCCACTACTTTCCATTACTTTGCCAATTTTTTTCAGTACTTTTCTTCTTCTTTGCAGTAATTTGCCACTACTTTGCCGTACTTTACCACTACTTTGCAGTACCTTGCCGTACTTTGCCACTACTTTGCCGTACTTTCCCACTACTGTGCAGTACTTTGCCACTCATTCGCCGTCCTTTGCCACTACTTTGCCGTAAATTGCCACTACTTTTAAGAACTTTGCGACTACTTTGCAGTACTTTGTTACTACTTTGCAGTACTTCGCCACTATTTTGCCGTACTTTGCCACTACTTTTCTGTATTTTACCACTACTTTTAAGTGCTTTGCCACTATTTTTTTTAGTATTTTTCCACTTCTTTGCAGTACTTTGCCACTACTTTGCCGTACTTTGCCACTATTTTGCCTTACTTTGCCACTACTTTGCCGTACGTTGCCTCTAGTTTACGGTAATTTGCCATACTTTGCCGTACTTTTCCGTACTTACAGTGCTTTGCCGTACTTTGCAATTAATTTGCTGTACAATGCCACTACTTTGCCGTACTGTGCTACTACTTTTCAGTACTTTGTCTCTACTTTGCAGTACTTTGCCACTACTTTGCCTTATATTGCAACTACTTTGCAGTACTTTGCCACTATTTTGCCGTACTTTGCCACTACAGTGCAGTACTTTGCCACTACTTTGCCGTCCTTTGCCACTACTTTGCCGTACTTTTTCTCTACGTTGCCGTTCTTTGCCACTACTTTGCAGCTCTTTGCCACTACTTTGCAGTGCTTTGCCAGTCCTTTTCAGTACTTTGCCAGTACTTTGCCGTAGTTTGCCAATACTTTGCAGTCTTTTGCCACTACTTTGCCGTCCTTTACCACTACTTTGTAGTACTTTGCCACTACATTGCAGTACTTTGCCACTACTTTTCAGTGCATTGCTACTTCTTTGCAGCAGTACTTTGCCACTACTTTTTAGTACTTTGCCACTACTTTGCCCCTCTTTGCCACTACTTTGCAGTACTTTGCAATTACTTTGCCGTACTTTGCCACTACTTTTCAGCACTTTGCCACTACTTTGCCGTACTTTGTCACAACTTTTCAGTAATTTGCCTCTACTTTGCTGTACTTTGCCACTACTTTGCAGTACTTTGCCACTACTTTTCAGTACTTGCCACTACTTTGCAGGACTTTGCCATTACTTTTCAGTACGTTGCCACTACTTTGCCCTACTTTGCCAATACTTTGCAGGACTTTGCCACTACTTTTCAGTACGTTGCCACTACTTTGCCCTACGTTGCCAATACTTTGTTGTACTTTGCATTTACTTTGCCATACTTTGCCACTTCTTTGCCGTACTTTGCCACAATATTGCCACTTTTTCGCCACTACTTTTCAGTAATTTGCCACTACTTTGCAGTACTTTGCCACTACTTTGCCGTACTTTGCCACTACTTTGCCGTACTTTGCCACTACTTTGCCACTACTTTGCCGTACTTTGCCACTACTTTGCAGTACTTTGCCACTACTTTGCCGTACTTTGCCACTACTTTGCCGTACTTTGCCACTACTTTTCAGTAATTTGCCACTACTTTGCTGTACTTTGCCACTACTTTGCAGTACTTTGCCACTACTTTTCAGTACTTGCCACTACTTTGCAGTACTTTGCCACTACTTTTCAGTACTTTGCCACTACTTTGTCCTACTTTGCCAATACTTTGCAGTACTTTACAATTACTTTGACATACTTTGCCACTACTTTGCCGTACTTTTCAGTACTTTGCCGTACTTTGCCACAATATTGCCACTTCTTCGCCACTACTTTTCAGTAATTTGCCACTACTTTGCAGTACTTTGCCTCTACTTTAAGTACTTTGCCACTACTTTGCCGTACTTTGCCACTACTTTGCCGTACTTTGCCACTACTTTGCAGTACTTTGCCACTCCTGTGCAGTACTTTGCCAGTACTTTACCGTCCTTTGCCAATATTTTGCCGTACTTTGCCACTACTTTACCGTACTTTGCCATTCATTTGCAGCACTTTGCCACTACTTTGCAGTACTTTGCCAGTACTTTGTAGTACTTTCTTACTACTTTGCAGTACTTTTCCACTACTTTGCAGTACTTTGCAATTACTTTGCCGTTCTTTGCCGTACTTTGCCTCTATTTTGCCACTACTTTTCAGTAATTTGCCACTACTTGTCAGTACTTTGCCACTACTTCCCAGTACTTTGCCAATTTTTTTCAGTAATTTTCCTCTTTTATGCAGTAATTTGCCACTACTTTGCCGTACTTTGCCACTACTTTGCCGTACTTTGCCGAACCTTGCCTCTACTTTGCCTCTACTTTGCCTCTACTTTGCCGTACTTTTCAGTACTTTACCACTACTTTGCAGTACCTTGCCGTACTTTGCCACTACTTTGCCGTACTTTCCCACAACTGTGCAGTACTTTGCCACTACTTCGCCGTCTTTTGCCACTACTTTGCCGTAAATTGCCACTACTTTTCAGAACTTTGCCACTACTTTGCAGTACTTTGTCACTACTTTGCAGTACTTCGCCACTACTTTGCAGTACTTTGCCACTACTTTTCTGTATTTTACCACTACTTTTAAGTGCTTTGCCGCTATTTTTTTGTATTTTTCCACTACTTTGCCGTACTTTGCCACTACTTTGCCACTACCTTGCAGTACTTTGCCAGTACTTTCTTACTACTTTGCAGTACTTTGTAATTACTTTGCCGTTCTTTGCCGTACTTTGCCTCTACTTTGCCACTACTTTTCAGTAATTTGCTACTACTTGTCAGTACTGTGCCACTACTTTCCAGTACTTTGCCAATTTTTTTCAGTACTTTTCCTCTTCTTTGCAGTAATTTGCCACTACTTTGCCGTACTTTACCACTACTTTGCAGTACCTTGCCGTACTTTGCCACTACTTTGCCGTACTTTCCCACTACTGTGCAGTACTTTGCCACTCATTCGCCGTCCTTTGCCACTACTTTGCCGTAAATTGCCACTACTTTTAAGAACTTTGCGACTACTTTGCAGTACTTTGTCACTACTTTGCAGTACTTCGCCACTACTTTGCCGTACTTTGCCACTACTTTTCTGTATTTTACCACTACTTTTAAGTGCTTTGCCACGATTTTTTAGTATTTTTCCACTTCTTTGCAGTACTTTGCCACTACTTTGCCGTACTTTGCCACTATTTTGCCTTACTTTGCCACTACTTTGCCGTACGTTGCCTCTACTTTACGGTAATTTGCCATACTTTGCCGTACTTTTTCGTACTTACAGTGCTTTGCCGTACTTTGCAATTAATTTGCTGTACAATGCCACTACTTTGCCGTACTTTGCTACTACTTTTCAGTACTTTGTCTCTACTTTGCAGTACCTTGCCACTACTTTGCCTTATATTGCAACTACTTTGCAGTTCTTTGCCACTATTTTGCCGTACTTTGCCACTACTGTGCAGTACTTTGCCACTACTTTGCCGTCCTTTGCCACTACTTTGCCGTACTTTGTCATTACGTTGCCGTTCTTTGCCACTACTTTGCAGCACTTTGCCACTACTTTGCAGTGCTTTGCCAGTCTTTTTCAGTACTTTGCCAGTACTTTGCCGTAGTTTGCCAATACTTTGCAGTCTTTTGCCACTACTTTGCCGTCCTTTACCACTACTTTGCAGTACTTTGCCACTACTTTAAGTACTTTGCCACTACTTTGCTGTACTTTGCCACTACTTTGCCACTACTTTGCCGTACTTTGCCACTACTTTGCAGTACTTTGCCACTACTTTGCCGTACTTTGCCACTACTTTGCCGTACTTTGCCACTACTTTGCAGTACTTTGCCACTACTTTGCCACTACTGTGCAGTACTTTGCCAGTACTTTACCGTCCTTTGCCACTACTTTGCCGTACTTTGCCTCTACTTTGCCGTACTTTTCAGTACTTTACCACTACTTTGCAGTACCTTGCCGTACTTTGCCACTAGTTTGCCGTACTTTCCCACTACTGTGCAGTACTTTGCCACTCATTCGCCGTCCTTTGCCACTACTTTACCGTAAATTGCCACTACTTTTCACAACTTTGCGACTACTTTGCAGTACTTTGTCACTACTTTGCAGTACTTCGCCACTACTTTGCCATACTTTGCCACTACCTTTCTGTATTTTACCATTACTTTTAAGTGCTTTGCCACTATTTTTTAGTATTTTTCCACTTCTTTGCAGTACTTTGCCACTACTTTGCCGTACTTTGCCACTATTTTGCCTTACTTTGCCACTACTTTGCCGTACGTTGCCTCTACTTTACGGTAATTTGCCATACTTTGCCGTACTTTTTCGTACTTACAGTGCTTTGCCGTACTTTGCAATTAATTTACTGTACAATTTACTGTACTGTACTTTGCCGTACTTTGCTACTACTTTTCAGTACTTTGTCTCTATTTGCAGTACTTTGCCACTATTTTGCCTTATATTGCAACTACTTTGCAGTACTTTGCCACTATTTTGCCGTACTTTGCCACTACTGTGCAGTACTTTGCCACTACTTTGCCGTCCTTTGCCACTACTTTGCCGTACTTTGTCACTACGTTGCCGTTCTTTGCCACTACTTTGCAGCACTTTGCCACTACTTTTCAGTACGTTGCCACTACTTTGCCCTACTTTGCCAATACTTTGCAGGACGTTGCCACTACTTCGCCGTCTTTTGCCACTACTTTGCCGTAAATTGCCACTACTTTTCAGAACTTTGCCACTACTTTGCAGTACCTTGTCACTACTTTGCAGTACTTCGCCACTACTTTGCCGTACTTTGCCACTACTTTTCTGTATTTTACCACTACTTTTAAGTGCTTTGCCACTATTTTTTGTATTTTTCCACTACTTTGCCGTACTTTGCCGCTACTTTGCAGCACTTTGCCAGTACTTTCTTACTACTTTGCAGTACTTTGCAATTACTTTGCCGTTCTTTGCCGTACTTTGCCAGTACTTTGCCACTACTTTTCAGTAATTTGCCACTACTTGTCAGTACTGTGCCACTACTTTCCATTACTTTGCCAATTTTTTTCAGTACTTTTCTTCTTCTTTGCAGTAATTTGCCACTACTTTGCCGTACTTTACCACTACTTTGCAGTACCTTGCCGTACTTTGCCACTACTTTGCCGTACTTTCCCACTACTGTGCAGTACTTTGCCACTCATTCGCCGTCCTTTGCCACTACTTTGCCGTAAATTGCCACTACTTTTAAGAACTTTGCGACTACTTTGCAGTACTTTGTTACTACTTTGCAGTACTTCGCCACTATTTTGCCGTACTTTGCCACTACTTTTCTGTATTTTACCACTACTTTTAAGTGCTTTGCCACTATTTTTTTTAGTATTTTTCCACTTCTTTGCAGTACTTTGCCACTACTTTGCCGTACTTTGCCACTATTTTGCCTTACTTTGCCACTACTTTGCCGTACGTTGCCTCTACTATACGGTAATTTGCCATACTTTTCCGTACTTTTCCGTACTTACAGTGCTTTGCCGTACTTTGCAATTAATTTGCTGTACAATGCCACTACTTTGCCGTACTTTGCTACTACTTTTCAGTACTTTGTCTCTACTATGCAGTACTTTGCCACTACTTTGCCTTATATTGCAACTACTTTGCAGTACTTTGCCACTATTTTGCCGTACTTTGCCACTACAGTGCAGTACCTTGCCACTACTTTGCCGTCCTTTGCCACTACTTTGCCGTACTTTTTCACTACGTTGCCGTTCTTTGCCACTACTTTGCAGCACTTTGCCACTACTTTGCAGTGCTTTGCCAGTCCTTTTCAGTACTTTGCCAGTACTTTGCCGTAGTTTGCCAATACTTTGCAGTCTTTTGCCACTACTTTGCCGTCCTTTACCACTACTTTGTAGTACTTTGCCACTACATTGCAGTACTTTGCCACTACTTTTCAGTGCATTGCTACTTCTTTGCAGCAGTACTTTGCCACTACTTTTTAGTACTTTGCCACTACTTTGCCCCTCTTTGCCACTACTTTGCAGTACTTTGCAATTACTTTGCCGTACTTTGCCACTACTTTGCCGTACTTTGCCACTACTTTTCAGCACTTTGCCACTACTTTGCCGTACTTTGTCACTACTTTTCAGTAATTTGCCTATACTTTGCTGTACTTTGCCACTACTTTGCAGTACTTTGCCACTACTTTTCAGTACGTTGCCACTACTTTGCCCTACTTTGCCAATTCTTTCCAGGACTTTGCCACTACTTTTCAGTACGTTGCCACTACTTTGCCCTACGTTGCCAATACTTTGCTGTACTTTGCATTTACTTTGCCATACTTTGCCACTTCTTTGCTGTACTTTGCCACAATATTGCCACTTCTTCGCCACTACTTTTCAGTAATTTGCCACTACTTTGCAGTACTTTGCCACTACTTTGCCGTACTTTGCCACTACTTTGCCGTACTTTGCCACTACTTTGCCACTACTTTGCCGTACTTTGCCACTACTTTGCAGTACTTTGCCACTACTTTGCCGTACTTTGCCACTACTTTTCAGTAATTTGCCACTACTTTGCTGTACTTTGCCACTACTTTGCAGTACTTTGCCACTACTTTTCAGTACTTGCCACTACTTTGCAGTACTTTGCCACTACTTTTCAGTACTTTGCCACTACTTTGTCCTACTTTGCCAATACTTTGCAGTACTTTACAATTACTTTGCCATACTTTGCCACTTCTTTGCCGTACTTTTCAATACTTTGCCGTACTTTGCCACAATATTGCCACTTCTTCGCAACTACTTTTCAGTAATTTGCCACTACTTTGCAGTACTTTGACTCTACTTTAAGTACTTGGCCACTACTTTGCCGTACTTTGCCACTACTTTGCCGTACTTTGCCACTACTTTGCATTACTTTGCCACTCCTGTGCAGTACTTTGCCAGTACTTTACCGTCCTTTGCCACTACTTTGCCGTACTTTGCCACCACTTTACCGTACTTTGCCATTACTTTGCAGCACTTTGCCACTACTTTGCAGTACTTTACCAGTACTTTGCAGTACTTTCTTACTACTTTGCAGTACTTTTCCACTACTTTGCAGTACTTTGCAATTACTTTGCCGTTCTTTGCCGTACTTTGCCTCTATTTTGCCACTACTTTTCAGTAATTTGCCACTACTTGTCAGTACTTTGCCACTACTTTCCAGTACTTTGCCAATTTTTTTTCTGTACTTTTCCTCTTTTATGCAGTAATTTGCCACTACTTTGCCGTACTTTGCCACTATTTTGCCGTACTTTGCCGTACCTTGCCTCTACTTTGCCGTACTTTGCCTCTACTTTGCCGTACTTTTCAGTACTTTACCACTACTTTGCAGTACCTTGCCGTACTTTGCCACTACTTTGCCGTACTTTCCCACTACTGTGCAGTACTTTGCCACTACTTCGCCGTCTTTTGCCACTACTTTGCCGTAAATTGCCACTACTTTTCAGAACTTTGCCACTACTTTGCAGTACTTTGTCACTACTTTGCAGTACTTCGCCACTACTTTGCAGTACTTTGCCACTACTTTTCTGTATTTTACCACTACTTTTAAGTGCTTTGCCACTATTTTTTTGTATTTTTCCACTACTTTGCCGTACTTTGCCACTACTTTGCCACTACCTTGCAGTACTTTGCCAGTACTTTCTTACTACTTTGCAGTACTTTGCAATTACTTTGCCGTTCTTTGCCGTACTTTGCCTCTACTTTGCCACTACTTTTCAGTAATTTGCCACTACTTGTCAGTACTGTGCAACTACTTTCCAGTACTTTGCCAATTTTTTTCAGTACTTTTCCTCTTCTTTGCAGTAATTTGCCACTACTTTGCCGTACTTTACCACTACTTTGCAGTACCTTGCCGTACTTTGCCACTACTTTGCCGTACTTTCCCACTACTGTGCAGTACTTTGCCACTCATTCGCCGTCCTTTGCCACTACTTTGCCGTAAATTGCCACTACTTTTAAGAACTTTGCGACTACTTTGCAGTACTTTGTCACTACTTTGCAGTACTTCGCCACTACTTTGCCGTACTTTGCCACTACTTTTCTGTATTTTACCACTACTTTTAAGTGCTTTGCCATTATTTTTTAGTATTTTTCCACTTCTTTGCAGTACTTTGCCACTACTTTGCCGTTCTTTGCCACTATTTTGCCTTACTTTGCCACTACTTTGCCGTACGTTGCCTCTTCTTTACGGTAATTTGCCATACTTTGCCGTACTTTTTCGTACTTACAGTGCTTTGCCATACTTTGCAATTAATTTGCTGTACAATGCCACTACTTTGCCGTACTTTGCTACTACTTTTCAGTACTTTGTCTCTACTTTGTAGTACTTTGCCACTACTTTACCTTATATTGCAACTACTTTGCCGTTCTTTGCCACTACTTTGCAGCACTTTGCCACTACTTTGCAGTGCTTTGCCAGTCCTTTTCAGTACTTTGCCAGTACTTTGCCGTAGTTTGCCAATACTTTGCAGTCTTTTGCCACTACTTTGCCGTCCTTTACCACTACTTTGTAGTTCTTTGCCACTACGTTGCAGTACTTTGCCACTACTTTTCAGTGCTTTGCTACTACTTTGCAGCAGTACTTTGCCACTAATTTTCAGTACTTTGCCACTACTTTGCCCCTCTTTGCCACTACTTTGCAGTACTTTGCAATTACTTTGCCGTACTTTGCCACTACTTTTCAGCACTTTGCCACTACTTTGCCGTACTTTGTCACTACTTTTCAGTAATTTGCCTCTACTTTGCTGTACTTTGCCACTACTTTGCAGGATTTTGCCACTACTTTTCAGTACGTTGCCACTACTTTGCCCTACTTTGCCAATACTTTGCAGGACTTTGCCACTACTTTTCAGTACGTTGCCACTACTTTGCCCTACGTTGCCAATACTTTGCTGTACTTTGCAATTACTTTGCCATACTTTGCCACTTCTTTGCCGTACTTTGCCACAATATTGCCACTTCTTCGCCACTACTTTTCAGTAATTTGCCACTACTTTGCAGTACTTTGCCACTACTTTAAGTACTTTGCCACTACTTTGCTGTACTTTGCCGCTACTTTGCTACTACTTTGCCGTACTTTGCCACTACTTTGCAGTACTTTGCCACTACTTTGCCGTACTTTGCCACTACTTTGCCGTACTTTGCAACTACTTTGCAGTACTTTGCCACTACTTTGCCACTACTGTGCAGTACTTTGCCAGTACTTTACCGTCCTTTGCCACTACTTTGCCGTACTTTGCCTCTACTTTGCCGTACTTTTCAGTACTTTACCACTACTTTGCAGTACCTTGCCGTACTTTGCCACTACTTTGCCGTACTTTCCCACTACTGTGCAGTACTTTGCCACTCATTCGCCGTCCTTTGCCACTACTTTGCCGTAAATTGCCACTACTTTTCACAACTTTGGGACTACTTTGCAGTACTTTGTCACTACTTTACAGTACTTCGCCACTACTTTGCCATACTTTGCCACTACTTTTCTGTATTTTACCACTACTTTTAAGTGCTTTGCCACTATTTTTTAGTATTTTTCCACTTCTTTGCAGTACTTTGCCACTACTTTGCCGTACTGTGCCACTATTTTGCCTTACTTTGCCACTACTTTGCCGTACGTTGCCTCTACTTTACGGTAATTTGCCATACTTTGCCGTACTTTTCCGTACTTACAGTGCTTTGCCGTACTTTGCTACTTCTTTTCAGTACTTTGTCTCCACTTTGCAGTACTTTGCCACTACTTTGCCTTATATTGCAACTACTTTGCAGTACTTTGCCACTATTTTGCCGTACTTTGCCACCACTGTGCAGTACTTTGCCACTACTTTGCCGTCCTTTGCCACTACTTTGCCGTACTTTGTCACTACGTTGCCGTTCTTTGCCACTACTTTGCAGCACTTTGCCACTACTTTGCAGTGCTTTGCCAGTCCTTTTCAGTACTTTGCCAGTACTTTGCCGTAGTTTGCCTATACTTTGCAGTCTTTTGCCACTACTTTGCCATTCTTTGCCAATACTTTGCAGTCTTTTGCCACTACTTTGCCATTGTTTACCACTACTTTGTAGTACTTTGCCACTACGTTGCAGTACTTTGCCACTACTTTTCAGTGCTTTGCTACTACTTTGCAGCAGTACTTTGCCACTACTTTTCATTACATTGCCACTACTTTGCCCCTCTATGCCACTACTTTGCAGTACTTTGGAATTACTTTGCCGTTCTTTGCCGTACTTTGCCTCTACTTTGCCACTACTTTTCAGATTTTTGCGACTACTTTGCAGTACTTTGTCACTACTTTGCAGTACTTCGCCACTACGTTGCCGTACTTTGCCACTACTTTTCTGTATTTTACCACTACTTTCAAGTGCTTTGCCACTATTTTTTAGTATTTTTCCACTTCTTTCCAGTACTTTGCCAGTACTTTGCCGTACTTTGCCACTATTTTGCCTTACTTTGCCACTACTTTGCCGTACGTTGCCTCTACTTTACCGTAATTTGCCATACTTTGCCTCTACTTTGCCGTACTTTTCCAAACTTACAGTGCTTTGCTGTACTTTGCAATTAATTTGCTGTACTTTGCCACTACTTTGCCGTACTTTGCCACTACTGTGCAGTACTTTGCCACTACTTTGCCGTCCTTTGCCAATACTTTGCCGTACTTTGTCACTACGTTGCCGTTCTTTGCCACTACTTTACAGCACTTTGCCACAACTTTGCAGTACTTTGCCAGTCCTTTTCAGTACGTTGCCACTACTTTGCCCTACTTTGCCAATACTTTCCAGGACTTTGCCACTACTTTTCAGTACGTTGCCACTACTTTGCCCTACGTTGCCAATACTTTGCTGTACTTTGCATTTACTTTGCCATACTTTCCCACTTCTTTGCCGTACTTTGCCACTACTTTGCCGTACTTTTCAGTACTTTGTCACTATTTTTGCAGTACTTTGCCACTACTTTGCCATACTTTGCCACTATTCCGCAGTACTTTGCCACTACTTTGCCGTACTTTGCCACTATATTGCCACTTCTTCGCCACTACTTTTCAGTAATTTGCCACTACTTTGCAGTACTTTGCCACTACTTTGCCGTACTTTGCCACTACTTTGCCGTACTTTGCCACTACTTTGCCACTACTTTGCCGTACTTTGCCACTACTTTGCAGTACTTTGCCACTACTTTGCCGTACTTTGCCACTACTTTTCAGTAATTTGCCACTACTTTGCTGTACTTTGCCACTACTTTGCAGTACTTTGCCACTACTTTTCAGTACTTGCCACTACTTTGCAGTACTTTGCCACTACTTTTCAGTACTTTGCCACTACTTTGTCCTACTTTGCCAATACTTTGCAGTACTTTACAATTACTTTGCCATACTTTGCCACTACTTTGCCGTACTTTTCAGTACTTTGTCGTACTTTGCCACAATATTGCCACTTCTTCGCAACTACTTTTCAGTAATTTGCCACTACTTTGCAGTACTTTGCCTCTACTTTAAGTACTTTGCCATTACTTTGCCACTACTTTGCCGTACTTTGCCACTACTTTGCCGTACTTTGCCACTACTTTGCAGTACTTTGCCACTCCTGTGCAGTACTTTGCCAGTACTTTACCGTCCTTTGCCACTACTTTGCCGTACTTTGCCACTACTTTACCGTACTTTGCCATTACTTTGCAGCACTTTGCCACTACTTTGCAGTACTTTGCCAGTACTTTGCAGTACTTTCTTACTACTTTGCAGTACTTTTCCACTACTTTGCAGTACTTTGCAATTACTTTGCCGTTCTTTGCCGTACTTTGCCTCTATTTTGCCACTACTTTTCAGTAATTTGCCACTACTTGTCAGTACTTTGCCACTACTTTCCAGTACTTTGCCAATTTTTTTCAGTACTTTTCCTCTTTTATGCAGTAATTTGCCACTACTTTGCCGTACTTTGCCACTACTTTGCCGTACTTTGCCGTACCTTGCCTCTACTTTGCCGTACTTTGCCTCTACTTTGCCGTACTTTTCAGTACTTTACCACTACTTTGCAGTACCTTGCCGTACTTTGCCACTACTTTGCCGTACTTTCCCACTACTGTGCAGTACTTTGCCACTACTTCGCCGTCTTTTGCCACTACTTTGCCGTAAATTGCCACTACTTTTCAGAACTTTGCCACTACTTTGCAGTACTTTGTCACTACTTTGCAGTACTTCGACACTACTTTGCAGTACTTTGCCATTACTTTTCTGTATTTTACCACTACTTTTAAGTGCTTTGCCACTATTTTTTTGTATTTTTCCACTACTTTGCCGTACTTTGCCACTACTTTGCCACTACCTTGCAGTACTTTGCCAGTACTTTCTTACTACTTTGCAGTACATTGCAATTACTTTGCCGTTCTTTGCCGTACTTTGCCTCTACTTTGCCACTACTTTTCAGTAATTTGCCACTACTTGTCAGTACTGTGCCACTACTTTCCAGTACTTTGCCAATTTTTTTCAGTACTTTTCCTCTTCTTTGCAGTAATTTGCCACTACTTTGCCGTACTTTACCACTACTTTGCAGTACCTTGCCGTACTTTGCCACTACTTTGCCGTACTTTCCCACTACTGTGCAGTACTTTGCCACTCATTTGCCGTCCTTTGCCACTACTTTGCCGTAAATTGCCACTACTTTTAAGAACTTTGCGACTACTTTGTAGTACTTTGTCACTACTTTGCAGTACTTCGCCACTACTTTGCCGTACTTTGCCACTACTTTTCTGTATTTTACCACTACTTTTAAGTGCTTTGCCACTATTTTTTAGTATTTTTCCACTTCTTTGCAGTACTTTGCCACTACTTTGCCGTACTTTGCCACTATTTTGCCTTACTTTGCCACTACTTTGCCGTACGTTGCCTCTACTTTACGGTAATTTGCCATACTTTGCCGTACTTTTTCGTACTTACAGTGCTTTGCCGTACTTTGCAATTAATTTGCTGTACAATGCCACTTCTTTGCCGTACTTTGCTACTACTTTTCAGTACTTTGTCTCTAATTTGCAGTACTTTGCCACTACTTTGCCTTATATTGCAACTACTTTGCAGTACTTTGCCACTATTTTGCCGTACTTTGCCACTACTGTGCAGTACTTTGCCACTACTTTGCCGTCCTTTGCCACTACTTTGCCGTACTTTGTCACTACGTTGCCGTTCTTTGCCACTACTTTGCAGCACTTTGCCACTACTTTGCAGTGCTTTGCCAGTCTTTTTCAGTACTTTGCCAGTACTTTGCCGTAGTTTGCCAATACTTTGCAGTCTTTTGCCACTACTTTGCCGTCCTTTACCACTACTTTGTAGTACTTTGCCACTACGTTGCAGTACTTTGCCACTACTTTTCAGTGCTTTGCTACTACTTTGCAGCAGTACTTTCCCACTAATTTTCAGTACTTTGCCACTACATTGCCCCTCTTTGCCACTACTTTTCAGTACTTTGCAATTACTTTGCCGTACTTTGCCACTACTTTTCAGCACTTTGTCACTACTTTTCAGTAATTTGCCTCTACTTTGCTGTACTTTGCCACTACTTTGCAGTACTTTGCCGCTACTTTTCAGTACGTTGCCACTACTTTGCCCTACTTTGCCAATACTTTGCAGGACTTTGCCACTACTTTTCAGTACGTTGCTACTACTTTGCCCTACGTTGCCAATACTTTGCTGTACTTTGCAATTACTTTGCCATACTTTGCCACTTCTTTGCCGTACTTTGCCACAATATTGCCACTTCTTCGCCACTACTTTTCAGTAATTTGCCACTACTTTGCAGTACTTTGCCACTACTTTAAGTACTTTGCCACTACTTTGCCACTACTTTGCCGTACTTTGCCACTACTTTGCAGTACTTTGCCACTACTTTGCCGTACTTTGCCACTACTTTGCCGTACTTTGCCACTACTTTGCAGTACTTTGTCACTACTTTGCCACTACTGTGCAGTACTTTGCCAGTACTTTACCGTCCTTTGCCACTACTTTGCCGTACTTTGCCTGTACTTTGTCGTACTTTTCAGTACTTTACCACTACTTTGCAGTACCTTGCCGTACTTTGCCACTCATTCGCCGTCCTTTGCCACTACTTTGCCGTAAATTGCCACTACTTTTCACAACTTTGCGACTACTTTGCAGTACTTTGTCACTACTTTGCAGTTCTTCGCCACTACTTTGCCATACTTTGCCACTACTTTTCTGTATTTTACAATTACTTTTAAGTGCTTTGCCACTATTTTTTAGTATTTTTCCACTTCTTTGCAGTACTTTGCCACTACTTTGCCGTACTTTGCCACTATTTTGCCTTACTTTGCCACTACTTTGCCGTACGTTGCCTCTACTTTACTGTAATTTGCCATACTTTTATACTTTGCCGTACTTTTTCGTACTTACAGTGCTTTGCCGTACTTTGCAATTAATTTGCTGTACAATGCCACTACTTTGCCGTACTTTGTCTCTACTTTGCAGTACTTTGCCACTATTTTGCCTTATATTGCAACTACTTTGCAGTACTTTGCCACTATTTTGCCGTACTTTGCCACTACTGTGCAGTACTTTGCCACTACTTTGCCGTCCTTTGCCACTACGTTGCCGTTCTTTGCCACTACTTTGCAGCACTTTGCCACTACTTTTCAGTACGTTGCCACTACTTTGCCCTACTTTGTCAATACTTTGCAGGACTTTGCCACTACTTCGCCGTCTTTTGCCACTACTTTGCCGTAAATTGCCACTACTTTTCAGAACTTTGCCACTACTTTGCAGTACCTTGTCACTACTTTGCAGTACTTCGCCACTACTTTGCCGTACTTTGCCACTACTTTTCTGTATTTTACCACTACTTTTAAGTGCTTTGCCACTATTTTTTGTATTTTTCCACTACTTTGCCGTACTTTGCCACTTCTTTGCCACTACTTTGCAGCACTTTGCCACTACCTTGCAGTACTTTGCCAGTACTTTCTTACTACTTTGCAGTACTTTGCAATTACTTTGCCGTTCTTTGCCGTACTTTGCCTCTACTTTGCCACTACTTTTCAGTAATTTGCCACTACTTGTCAGTACTGTGCCACTACTTTCCATTACTTTGCCAATTTTTTTCAGTACTTTTCTTCTTCTTTGCAGTAATTTGCCACTACTTTGCCGTACTTTACCACTACTTTGCAGTACCTTGCCGTACTTTGCCACTACTTTGCCGTACTTTCCCACTACTGTGCAGTACTTTGCCACTCATTCGCCGTCCTTTGCCACTACTTTGCCGTAAATTGCCACTACTTTTAAGAACTTTGCGACTACTTTGCAGTACTTTGTCACTACTTTGCAGTACTTCGCCACTACTTTGCCGTACTTTGCCACTACTTTTCTGTATTTTACCACTACTTTTAAGTGCTTTCCCACTATTTTTTTAGTATTTTTCCACTTCTTTGCAGTACTTTGCCACTACTTTGCCGTACTTTGCCACTATTTTGCCTTACTTTGCCACTACTTTGCCGTACGTTGCCTCTACTTTACGGTAATTTGCCATACTTTGGCGTACTTTTCCGTACTTATAGTGCTTTGCCGTACTTTGCAATTAATTTGCTGTACTATGCCACTACTTTGCCGTACTTTGCTACTACTTTTCAGTACTTTGTCTCTACTTTGCAGTACTTTGCCACTACTTTGCCATATATTGCAACTACTTTGCAGTACTTTGCCACTATTTTGCCGTACTTTGCCACTACAGTGCAGTACCTTGCCACTACTTTGCCGTCCTTTGCCACTACTTTGCCGTACTTTTTCACTACGTTGCCGTTCTTTGCCACTACTTTGCAGCACTTTGCCACTACTTTGCAGTGCTTTGCCAGTCCTTTTCAGTACTTTGCCAGTACTTTGCCGTAGTTTGCCAATACTTTGCAGTCTTTTGCCACTACTTTGCCGTCCTTTACCACTACTTTGTAGTACTTTGCTACTACATTGCAGTAATTTGCCTCTACTTTGCTGTACTTGACACTACTTTGCAGTACTTTGCCACTACTTTTCAGTACTTGCCACTACTTTGCAGGACTTTGCCACTACTTTTCAGTACGTTGCCACTACGTTGCCCTACTTTGCCAATACTTTCCAGGACTTTGCCACTACTTTTCAGTACGTTGCCACTACTTTGCCCTACTTTGCCAATACTTTCCAGGACTTTGCCACTACTTTTCAGTGCATTGCTACTTCTTTGCAGCAGTACTTCGCCACTACTTTTTAGTACTTTGCCACTACTTTGCCCCTCTTTGCCACTAGTTTGCAGTACTTTGCAATTACTTTGCCGTACTTTGCCACTACTTTGCCGTACTTTGCCACTACTTTTCAGCACTTTGCCACTACTTTGCCGTACTTTGTCACTACTTTTCAGTAATTTGCCTCTACTTTGCTGTACTTTGCCACTACTTTTCAGTACTTTCAACTACTTTGCAGGACTTTCCCACTACTTTTCAGTACGTTGCCACTACTTTGCCCTACTTTGCCAATACTTTGCAGGACTTTGCCACTACTTTTCAGTACGTTGCCACTACTTTGCCCTACGTTGCCAATACTTTGCTGTACTTTGCATTTACTTTGCCATACTTTGCCACTTCTTTGCCGTACTTTGCCACAATATTGCCACTTCTTCGCCACTACTTTTCAGTAATTTGCCACTACTTTGCAGTACTTTGCCACTACTTTGCCGTACTTTGCCACTACTTTGCCGTACTTTGCCACTACTTTGCCACTACTTTGCCGTACTTTGCCACTACTTTGCAGTACTTTGCCACTACTTTGCCGTACTTTGCCACTACTTTGCAGTACTTTGCCACTCCTGTGCAGTACTTTGCCAGTACTTAACCGTCCTTTGCCACTACTTTGCCGTACTTTGCCACTACTTTACCGTACTTTGCCATTACTTTGCAGCACTTTGCCACTACTTTGCAGTACTTTGCCAGTACTTTGCAGTACTTTCTTACTACTTTGCAGTACTTTTCCACTACTTTGCAGTACTTTGCAATTACTTTGCCGTTCTTTGCCGTACTTTGCCTCTATTTTGCCACTACTTTTCAGTAATTTGCCACTACTTGTCAGTACTTTGCCACTACTTTCCAGTACTTTGCCAATTTTTTTCAGTACTTTTCCTCTTTTATGCAGTAATTTGCCACTACTTTGCCGTACTTTGCCACTACTTTGCCGTACTTTGCCGTACCTTGCCTCTACTTTGCCGTACTTTGCCTCTACTTTGCCGTACTTTTCAGTACTTTACCACTACTTTGCAGTACCTTGCCGTACTTTGCCACTACTTTGCCGTACTTTCCCGCTACTGTGCAGTACTTTGCCACTACTTCGCTGTCTTTTGCCACTACTTTTCGGCACTTTGCCACTACTTTGCAGTACTTTGTCACTACTTTGCAGTACTTCGCCACTACTTTGCAGTACTTTGCCACTATTTTTCTGTATTTTACTACTACTTTTAAGTGCTTTGCCACTATTTTTTTGTATTTTTCCACTACTTTGCCGTACTTTGCCACTACTTTGCCACTACCTTGCAGTACTTTGCCAGTACTTTCTTACTACTTTGCAGTACTTTGCAGTTACTTTGCCGTTCTTTGCCGTACTTTGCCTCTACTTTGCCACTACTTTTCAGTAATTTGCCACTACTTGTCAGTACTGTGCCACTACTTTCCAGTACTTTGCCAATTTTTTTCAGTACTTTTCCTCTTCTTTGCAGTAATTTGTCACTACTTTGCCGTACTTTACCACTACTTTGCAGTACCTTGCCGTACTTTGCCACTACTTTGCCGTACTTTCCCACTACTGTGCAGTACTTTGCCACTCATTCGCCGTCCTTTGCCACTACTTTGCCGTAAATTGCCACTACTTTTAAGAACTTTGCGACTACTTTGCAGTACTTTGTCACTGCTTTGCAGTACTTCGCCACTACTTTGCCGTACTTTGCCACTACTTTTCTGTATTTTACCACTACTTTTAAGTGCTTTGCCACTATTTTTTAGTATTTTTCCACTTCTTTGCAGTACTTTGCCACTACTTTGCCGTACTTTGCCACTATTTTGCCTTACTTTGCCACTACTTTGCCGTACGTTGCTTCTTCTTTACGGTAATTTGCCATACTTTGCCGTACTTTTTCGTACTTACAGTGCTTTGCCGTACTTTGCAATTAATTTGCTCTACAATGCCACTACTTTGCCGTACTTTGCTACTACTTTTCAGTACTTTGTCTCTACTTTGTAGTACTTTGCCGCTACTTTGCCTTATATTGCAACTACTTTGCCGTTCTTTGCCACTACTTTGCAGCACTTTGCCACTACTTTGCAGTGCTTTGCCAGTCCTTTTTTATTACTTTGCCAGTACTTTGCCGTAGTTTGCCAATACTTTGCAGTCTTTTGCCACTACTTTGTCGTCCTTTACCACTACTTTGTAGTACTTTGCCACTACGTTACAGTGCTTTGCCACTACTTTTCAGTGCTTTGCTACTACTTTGCAGCAGTACTTTGCCACTAATCTTCAGTACTTTGCCACTACTTTGCCCCTCTTTGCCACTACTTTGCAGTACTTTGCACTTACTTTGCCGTACTTTGCCACTAGTTTTCATCACTTTGCCACTACTTTGCCGTACTTTGTCACTACTTTTCAGTAATTTGCCTCTACTTTGCTGTACTTTGCCACTACTTTGCAGTACTTTGCCGCTACTTTTCAGTACTTGCCACTACTTTGCAGGACTTTGCCACTACTTTTCAGTACGTTGCCACTACTTTGCCAATACTTTGCAGGACTTTGCCACTACTTTTCAGTATGTTGCCACTACTTTGCCCTACGTTGCCAATACTTTGCTGTACTTTGCAATTACTTTGCCATACTTTGCCACTTCTTTGCCGTACTTTGCCACAATATTGCCACTTCTTCGCCACTACTTTTCAGTAATTTGCCACTACTTTGCAGTACTTTGCCACTACTTTAAGTACTTTGCTGTACTTTGCCACTACTTTGCCACTACTTTGCCGTACTTTGCCACTACTTTGCAGTACTTTGCCACTACTTTGCCGTACTTTGCCACTACTTTGCCGTACTTTGCCACTACTTTGCAGTATTTTGCCACTTCTTTGCCACTACTGTGCAGTACTTTGCCAGTACTTTACCGTCCTTTGCTACTACTTTGCCGTACTTTGCCTCTACTTTGCCGTACTTTTCAGTACTTTACCACTACTTTGCAGTACCTTGCCGTACTTTGCCACTACTTTGCCGTACTTTCCCACTACTGTGCAGTACTTTGCCACTCATTCGCCGTCCTTTGCCACTACTTTGCCGTAAATTGCCACTACTTTTCACAACTTTGCGACTACTTTGCAGTACTTTGTCACTACTTTACAGTACTTCGCCACTACTTTGCCATACTTTGCCACTACTTTTCTGTATTTTACCATTACTTTTAAGTGCTTTGCCACTATTTTTTAGTTTTTTCCCACTTCTTTGCAGTACTTTGCCACTACTTTGCCGTACGTTGCCTCTACTTTACGGTAATTTGCCATACTTTGCCGTACTTTTCCGTACTTACAGTGCTTTGCCGTACTTTGCTACTTCTTTTCAGTACTTTGTCTCTACTTTGCAGTACTTTGCCACTACTTTGCCTTATATTGCAACTACTTTGCAGTACTTTGCCACTATTTTGCCGTACTTTGCCACTACTGTGCAGTACTTTGCCACTACTTTGCCGTCCTTTGCCACTACTTTGCCGTACTTTGTCACTACGTTGCGTTCTTTGCCACTACTTTGCAGCACTTTGCAACTACTTTGCAGTGCTTTGCCAGTCCTTTTCAGTACTTTGCCAGTACTTTGCCGTAGTTTGCCAATACTTTGCAGTCTTTTGCCACTACTTTGCCATCCTTTACCACTACTTTGTAGTACTTTGCCACTACGTTGCAGTACTTTGCCACTACTTTTCAGTGCTTTGCTACTACTTTGCAGCAGTAATTTGCCACTACTTTTCATTACTTTGCCACTACTTTGCCCCTCTTTGCCACTACTTTGCAGTACTTTGCAATTACTTTGCCGTACTTTGCACTACTTTGCCGTACTTTGCCACTACTTTTCAGCACTTTGCCACTACTTTGCTGTACTTTGTCACTACTTTTCAGTAATTTGCCTCTACTTTGCTGTACTTTGCCACTACTTTGCAGTACATTGCCACTACTTTTCATTACTTGCCACTACTTTGCAGGACTTTGCCACTACTTTTCAGTACGTTGCCACTACATTGCCCTACTTTGCCAATACTTTGCAGGACTTTGCCACTACTTTTCAGTACGTTGCCACTACTTTGCCCTACTTTGCCAATACTTTGCAGTACTTTGCCACTACTTTGCCACTACTGTGCAGTACTTTGCCAGTACTTTACCGTCCTTTGCCACTACTTTGCCGTACTTTGCCTCTACTTTGAAGTACTTTTCAGTACTTTACCACTACTTTGCAGTACCTTGCCGTACTTTGCCACTACTTTGCCGTACTTTCCCACTACTGTGCAGTACTTTGCCACTACTTCGCCGTCTTTTGCAACTACTTTGCCGTAAATTGCCACTACTTTTCTGAACTTTGCCACTACTTTGCTGTACTTTGCCACTACTTTTCTGTATTTTACCACTACTTTTAAGTGCTTTGCCACTATTTTTTGTATTTTTCCACTACTTTGCCGTACTTTGCCACTACTTTGCCACTACTTTGCTGCACTTTGCCACTACCTTGCAGTACTTTGCCAGTACTTTCTTACTACTTTGCAGTACTTTTCCACTACTTTGCAGTACTTTGGAATTACTTTGCCGTTCTTTGCCGTACTTTGCCTCTACTTTGCCACTACTTTTCAGTAATTTGCCACTACTTGTCAGTACTTTGCCACTACTTTCCAGTACTTTGCCAATTTTTTTCAGTACTTTTCCTCTTCTTTGCAGTAATTTGCCACTACTTTGCCATACTATACCACTACTTTGCCGTACCTTGCCGTACTTTGCCACTACTTTGCCGTACTTTGCCACTACTTTGCAGTACTTTGCCACTACTTTGCCGTACTTTGCCACTACTTTGCCGTACTTTGCCACTACTTTGCAGTATTTTGCCACTACTTTGCCACTACTGTGCAGTACTTTGCCACTACTTTACCGTCCTTTGCCACTACTTTGCCGTACTTTGCCTCTACTTTGCCGTACTTTTCAGTACTTTACCACTACTTTGCAGTACCTTGCCGTACTTTGCCACTACTTTGCCGTACTTTCCCACTACTGTGCAGTACTTTGCCACTCATTCGCCGTCCTTTGCCACTACTTTGCCGTAAATTGCCACTACTTTTCACAACTTTGCGACTACTTTGCAGTACTTTGTCACTACTTTACAGTACTTCGCCACTACTTTGCCATACTTTGCCACTACTTTTCTGTATTTTACCATTACTTTTAAGTGCTTTGCCACTATTTTTTAGTTTTTTCCCACTTCTTTGCAGTACTTTGCCACTACTTTGCCGTACGTTGCCTCTACTTTACGGTAATTTGCCATACTTTGCCGTACTTTTCCGTACTTACAGTGCTTTGCCGTACTTTGCTACTTCTTTTCAGTACTTTGTCTCTACTTTGCAGTACTTTGCCACTACTTTGCCTTATATTGCAACTACTTTGCAGTACTTTGCCACTATTTTGCCGTACTTTGCCACTACTGTGCAGTACTTTGCCACTACTTTGCCGTCCTTTGCCACTACTTTGCCGTACTTTGTCACTACGTTGCCGTTCTTTGCCACTACTTTGCAGCACTTTGCCACTACTTTGCAGTGCTTTGCCAGTCCTTTTCAGTACTTTGCCAGTACTTTGCCGTAGTTTGCCAATACTTTGCAGTCTTTTGCCACTACTTTGCCATCCTTTACCACTACTTTGTAGTACTTTGCCACTACGTTGCAGTACTTTGCCACTACTTTTCAGTGCTTTGCTACTACTTTGCAGCAGTACTTTGCCACTACTTTTCATTACTTTGCCACTACTTTGCCCCTCTTTGCCACTACTTTGCAGTACTTTGCAATTACTTTGCCGTACTTTGCACTACTTTGCCGTACTTTGCCACTACTTTTCAGCACTTTGCCACTACTTTGCTGTACTTTGTCACTACTTTTCAGTAATTTGCCTCTACTTTGCTGTACTTTGCCACTACTTTGCACTACTTTGCCACTACTTTTCAGTACTTGCCACTACTTTGCAGGACTTTGCCACTACTTTTCAGTACGTTGCCACTACATTGCCCTACTTTGCCAATACTTTGCAGGACTTTGCCACTACTTTTCAGTACGTTGCCACTACTTTGCCCTACTTTGCCAATACTTTGCAGTACTTTGCCACTACTTTGCCACTACTGTGCAGTACTTTGCCAGTACTTTACCGTCCTTTGCCACTACTTTGCCGCACTTTGCCTCTACTTTGCCGTACTTTTCAGTACTTTACCACTACTTTGCAGTACCTTGCCGTACTTTGCCACTACTTTGCCGTACTTTCCCACTACTGTGCAGTACTTTGCCACTACTTCGCCGTCTTTTGCCACTACTTGGCCGTAAATTGCCACTACTTTTCAGAACTTTGCCACTACTTTGCTGTACTTTGCCACTACTTTTCTGTATTTTACCACTACTTTTAAGTGCTTTGCCACTATTTTTTGTATTTTTCCACTACTTTGCCGTACTTTGCCACTACTTTGCCACTACTTTGCTGCACTTTGCCACTACCTTGCAGTACTTTGCCAGTACTTTCTTACTACTTTGCAGTACTTTTCCACTACTTTGCAGTACTTTGGAATTACTTTGCCGTTCTTTGCCGTACTTTGCCTCTACTTTGCCACTACTTTTCAGTAATTTGCCACTACTTGTCAGTACTTTGCCACTACTTTCCAGTACTTTGCCAATTTTTTTCAGTACTTTTCCTCTTCTTTTCAGTAATTTGCCACTACTTTGCCGTACTATACCACTACTTTGCAGTACCTTGCCGTACTTTGCCACTATTTTACCGTACTTTCCCACTACTGTGCAGTACTTTGCCACTCATTCGCCGTCCTTTGCCACTACTTTGCCGTAAATTGCCACTACTATTAAGAACTTTGCGACTACTTTGCAGTACTTTGTCACTACTTTGCAGTACTTCGCCACTACTTTGCCGTACTTTGCCACTACTTTTCTGTATTTTACCACTTCTTTTAAGTGCTTTGCCACTATTTTTTAGTATTTTTCCACTTCTTTGCAGTACTTTGCCACTACTTTGCCGTACTTTGCCACTATTTTGCCTTACTTTGCCACTACTTTGCCGTACGTTGCCTCTACTTTACGGTAATTTGCCATACTTTGTCGTACTTTCCGTACTTACAGTGCTTTGCCGTACTTTGCAATTAATTTGCTGTACAATGCCACTACTTTGCCGTACTTTGCTACTACTTTTCAGTACTTTGTCTCTACTTTGCAGTTCTTTGCCACTACTTTGCCTTATATTGCAACTACTTTGCAGTACTTTGCCACTACTTTGCCGTACTTTGCCACTACTGTGCAGTACTTTGCCACTACTTTGCCGTCCCTTGCCACTACTTTGCCGTACTTTGTCACTACGTTGCCGTTCTTTGCCACTACTTTGCAGCACTTTGCCACTACTTTGCAGTGCTTTGCCAGTCCTTTTCAATACTTTGCCAGTACTTTACCGGAGTTTGCCAATACTTTGCAGTCTTTTACCACTAGTTTGCCGTCCTTTACCACTACTTTGCAGTACTTTGCCACTACTTTGCCGTACTTTGCCACTACTTTGCCGTACTCTGCCACTACTTTTCACTACTTTGCCACTACTTTGCCGTACTTTGCCACTACGTTGCAGTACTTTGTCACTACTTTTCAGTGCTTTGCTACTACTTTGCAGCAGTACTTTGCCACTACTTTTCAGTACTTTGCCACTACTTTGCCCCTCTTTGCCACTACTTTGCAGTACTTTGCAATTACTTTGCCGTACTTTGCCACTACTTTGCCGTACTTTGCCACTACTTTTCAGCACTTTGCCACTACTTTGCCGTACTTTGTCACTACTTTTCAGTAATTTGCCTCTACTTTGCTGTACTTTGCCACTACTTTGCAGTACTTTGCCACTACATTTCAGTACTTGCCACTACTTTGCAGGACTTTGCCACTACTTTTCAGTACATGGCCACTACTTTGCCCTACTTTGCCAATACTTTGCAGGATTTTGCCACTACTTTTCAGTACGTTGCCACTACTTTGCCCTACTTTGCCAATACTATGCTGTACTTTGCAATTACTTTGCCATACTTTGCCACTTCTTTGCCGTACTTTGCCACAATATTGCCACTTCTTCGCCACTACTTTTCAGTAATTTGCCACTACTTTGCAGTACTTTGCCACTACTTTAAGTACTTTGCCACTACTTTGCCGTACTTTGCCACTACTTTGCCACTACTTTGCCGTACTTTGCCACTACTTTGCAGTACTTTGCCACTACTTTGCCATACTTTGCCACTACTTTGCCGTACTTTGCCACTACTTTGCAGTACTTTGCCACTACTTTGCCACTACTGTGCAGTACTTTGCCAGTACTTTACCGTCCTTTGCCACTACTTTGCCGTACTTTGCCACTACTTTACCGTACTTTGCCATTACTTTGCAGCACTTCGCCACTACTTTGCAGTACTTTGCCAGTACTTTGCAGTACTTTCTTACTACTTTGCAGTACTTTTCCTCTACTTTGCAGTACTTTGCAATTACTTTGCCGTTCTTTGCCGTACTTTGCCTCTATTTTGCCACTACTTTTCAGTAATTTGCCACTACTTGTCAGTACTTTGCCACTACTTTCCAGTCCTTTGCCAATTTTTTCAGTACTTTTCCTCTTCTTTGCAGTAATTTGCCACTACTTTGCCGTACTTTGCCACTACTTTGCCGTACTTTGCCGTACCTTGCCTCTACTTTGCCGTACTTTGCCTCTACTTTGCCATACTTTTCAGTACTTTACCACTACTTTGCAGTACCTTGCCGTACTTTGCCACTACTTTGCCGTACTTTCCCACTACTGTGCAGTACTTTGCCACTACTTCGCCGTCTTTTGCCACTACTCTGCCGTAAATTGCCACTACTTTTCAGAACTTTGCCACTACTTTGCAGTACTTTGCCACTACTTTGCTGCACTTTGCCACTACTTTTCTGTATTTTACCACTACTTTTAAGTGCTTTGCCACTATTTTTTTGTATTTCTCCACTACTTTGCCGTACTTTGCCACTACTTTGCCACTACTTTGCAGCACTTTGCCACTACCTTGCAGTACTTTGCCAGTACTTTCTTACTACTTTGCAGTACTTTTCCACTACTTTGCAGTACTTTGCAATTACTTTGCCGTTCTTTGCCGTACTTTGCCTCTACTTTGCCACTACTTTTCAGTAATTTGCCACTACTTGTCAGTACTTTGCCACTACTTTCCAGTACTTTGCCAATTTTTTTCAGTACTTTTCCTCTTCTTTGCAGTAATTTGCCACTACTTTGCCGTACTTTACCACTACTTTGCAGTACCTTGCCGTACTTTGCCACTACTTTGCCGTACTTTCCCACGACTGTGCAGTACTTTGCCACTCATTCGCCGTCCTTTGCCACTACTTTGCCGTAAATTGCCACTACTTTTCAGAACTTTGCGACTACTTTGCAGTACTTTGTCACTACTTTGCAGTACTTCGCCACTACTTTGCCATACTTTGCCACTACTTTTCTGTATTTTACCCCTACTTTTAAGTGCTTTGCCACTATTTTTTAGCATTTTTCCACTTCTTTGCAGTACTTTGCCACTACTTTGCCGTACTTTGCCACTATTTTGCCTTACTTTGCCACTACTTTGCCGTACGTTGCCTCTTCTTTACGGTAATTTGTCATACTTTGCCGTACTTTTCCGTACTTACAGTGCTTTGCCGTACTTTGCAATTAATTTGCTGTACAATGCCACTACTTTGCCGTACTTTGCTACTACTTTTCAGTACTTTGTCTCTACTTTGCAGTACTTTCCCACTACTTTTCCTTATATTGCAACTACTTTGCCACTACTTTGCCGTACTTTGCCACTACTGTGCAGTACTTTGCCTTGCTTTGCTACTACTTTGCCGTTCGTTGCCTCTACTTTACGGTAATTTGCCATACTTTGTCGTACTTTCCGTACTTACAGTGCTTTGCCGTACTTTGCAATTAATTTGCTGTACAATGCCACTACTTTGCCGTACTTTGCTACTACTTTTCAGTACTTTGTCTCTACTTTGCAGTTCTTTGCCACTACTTTGCCTTATATTGCAACTACTTTGCAGTACTTTGCCACTACTTTGCCGTACTTTGCCACTACTGTGCAGTACTTTGCCACTACTTTGCCGTCCTTTGCCACTACTTTGCCGTACTTTGTCACTACGTTGCCGTTCTTTGCCACTACTTTGCTGCACTTTGCCACTACTTTGCAGTGCTTTGCCAGTCCTTTTCAGTACTTTGCCAGTACTTTGCCGTAGTTTGCCAATACTTTGCAGTCTTTTACCACTACTTTGCCGTCCTTTACCACTACTTTGCAGTACTTTGCCACTACTTTGCCGTACTTTGCCACTACTTTGCCGTACTCTGCCACTACTTTTCACTACTTTGCCACTACTTTGCCGTACTTTGCCACTACGTTGCAGTACTTTGTCACTACTTTTCAGTGCTTTGCTACTACTTTGCAGCAGTACTTTGCCACTACTTTTCAGTACTTTGCCACTACTTTGCCCCTCTTTGCCACTACTTTGCAGTACTTTGCAATTACTTTGCCGTACTTTGCCACTACTTTGCCGTACTTTGCCACTACTTTTCAGCACTTTGCCACTACTTTGCCGTACTTTGTCACTACTTTTCAGTAATTTGCCTCTACTTTGCTGTACTTTGCCACTACTTTGCAGTACTTTGCCACTACTTTTCAGTACTTGCCACTACTTTGCAGGACTTTGCCACTACTTTTCAGTACATGGCCACTACTTTGCCCTACTTTGCCAATACTTTGCAGGACTTTGCCACTACTTTTCAGTACGTTGCCACTACTTTGCCCTACTTTGCCAATACTATGCTGTACTTTGCAATTACTTTGCCATACTTTGCCACTTCTTTGCCGTACTTTGCCACAATATTGCCACTTCTTCGCCACTACTTTTCAGTAATTTGCCACTACTTTGCAGTACTTTGCCGCTACTTTAAGTACTTTGCCACTACTATGCCACTACTTTGCCGTACTTTGCCACTACTTTGCAGTACTTTGCCACTACTTTGTCATACTTTGCCACTACTTTGCCGTACTTTGCCACTACTTTGCAGTACTTTGCCACTACTTTGCCACTACTGTGCAGTACTTTGCCAGTACTTTACCGTCCTTTGCCACTACTTTGCCGTACTTTGCCACTACTTTACCGTACTTTGCCATTACTTTGCAGCACTTCGCCACTACTTTGCAGTACTTTGCCAGTACTTTGCAGTACTTTCTTACCTTTTTGCAGTACTTTTCCTCTACTTTGCAGTACTTTGCAATTACTTTGCCGTTCTTTGCCGTACTTTGCCTCTATTTTGCCACTACTTTTCAGTAATTTGCCACTACTTGTCAGTACTTTGCCACTACTTTCCAGTCCTTTGCCAATTTTTTCAGTACTTTTCCTCTTCTTTGCAGTAATTTGCCACTACTTTGCCGTAGTTTACCACTACTTTGCAGTACTTTCCCACGACTGTGCAGTACTTTGCCACTCATTCGCCGTCCTTTGCCACTACTTTGCCGTAAATTGCAACTACTTTTCAGAACTTTGCGACTACTTTGCAGTACTTTGCCGTACCTTGCCTCTACTTTGCCGTACTTTGCCTCTACTTTGCCATACTTTTCAGTACTTTACCACTACTTTGCAGTACCTTGCCGTACTTTGCCACTACTTTGCCGTACTTTCCCACTACTGTGCAGTACTTTGCCACTACTTCGCCGTCTTTTGCCACTACTCTGCCGTAAATTGCCACTACTTTTCAGAACTTTGCCACTACTTTGCAGTACTTTGCCACTACTTTGCTGCACTTTGCCACTACTTTTCTGTATTTTACCACTACTTTTAAGTGCTTTGCCACTATTTTTTTGTATTTCTCCACTACTTTGCCGTACTTTGCCACTACTTTGCCACTACTTTGCAGCACTTTGCCACTACCTTGCAGTACTTTGCCAGTACTTTCTTACTACTTTGCAGTACTTTTCCACTACTTTGCAGTACTTTGCAATTACTTTGCCGTTCTTTGCCGTACTTTGCCTCTACTTTGCCACTACTTTTCAGTAATTTGCCACTACTTGTCAGTACTTTGCCACTACTTTCCAGTACTTTGCCAATTTTTTTCAGTACTTTTCCTCTTCTTTGCAGTAATTTGCCACTACTTTGCCGTACTTTACCACTACTTTGCAGTACCTTGCCGTACTTTGCCACTACTTTGCCGTACTTTCCCACGACTGTGCAGTACTTTGCCACTCATTCGCCGTCCTTTGCCACTACTTTGCTGTAAATTGCCACTACTTTTCAGAACTTTGCGACTACTTTGCAGTACTTTGTCACTACTTTGCAGTACTTCGCCACTACTTTGCCGTACTTTGCCACTACTTTTCTGTATTTTACCCCTACTTTTAAGTGCTTTGCCACTATTTTTTAGCAATTTTCCACTTCTTTGCAGTACTTTGCCACTACTTTGCCGTACTTTGCCACTATTTTGCCTTACTTTTCCACTACTTTGCCGTACGTTGCCTCTACTTTACGGTAATTTGTCATACTTTGCCGTACTTTTCCGTACTTACAGTGCTTTGCCGTACTTTGCAATTAATTTGCTGTACAATGCCACTACTTTGCCGTACTTTGCTACTACTTTTCAGTACTTTGTCTCTACTTTGCAGTACTTTCCCACTACTTTTCCTTATATTGCAACTACTTTGCAGTACTTTGCCACTACTTTGCCGTACTTTGCCACTACTGTGCAGTACTTTGCCTTGCTTTGCTACTACCTTGACGTACGTTGCCTCTACTTTACGGTAATTTGCCATACTTTGTCGCACTTTCCGTACTTACAGTGCTTTGCCGTACTTTGCAATTAATTTGCTGTACAATGCCACTACTTTGCCGTACTTTGCTACTACTTTTCAGTACTTTGTCTCTACTTTGCAGTTCTTTGACACTACTTTGCCTTATATTGCATCTACTTTGCAGTACTTTGCCACTACTTTGCCGTACTTTGCCACTACTGTGCAGTACTTTGCCACTACTTTGCCGTCCTTTGCCACTACTTTGCCGTACTTTGTCACTACGTTGCCGTTCTTTGCCACTACTTTGCTGCACTTTGCCACTACTTTGCAGTGCTTTGCCAGTCCTTTTCAGTACTTTGCCAGTACTTTGCCGTAGTTTGCCAATACTTTGCAGTACTTTGCCACTACTTTTCACTACTTTGCCACTACTCTGCCGTACTTTACCACTACTTTGCCGTCCTTTACCACTACTTTGCAGTACTTTGCCACTACTTTTCACTACTTTGCCACTACTCTGCCGTACTTTGCCACTACGTTGCAGTACTTTGTCACTACTTTTCAGTGCTTTGCTACTACTTTGCAGCAGTACTTTGCCACTACTTTTCAGTACTTTGCCACTACTTTGCCCCTCTTTGCCACTACTTTGCAGTACTTTGCAATTACTTTGCCGTACTTTGCCACTACTTTGCCGTACTTTGCCACTACTTTTCAGCACTTCGCCACTACTTTGCCGTACTTTGTCACTACTTTTCAGTAATTTGCCTCTACTTTGCTGTACTTTGCCACTACTTTGCAGTACTTTGCCACTACTTTTCAGTACTTGCCACTACTTTGCAGGACTTTGCCACTACTTTTCAGTACATGGCCACTACTTTGCCCTACTTTGCCAATACTTTGCAGGACTTTGCCACTACTTTTCAGTACGTTGCCACTACTTTGCCCTACTTTGCCAATACTATGCTGTACTTTGCAATTACTTTGCCATACTTTGCCACTTCTTTGCCGTACTTTGCCACAATATTGCCACTTCTTCGCCACTACTTTTCAGTAATTTGCCACTACTTTGCAGTACTTTGCCGCTACTTTAAGTACTTTGCCACTACTATGCCGTACTTTGCCACTACTTTGCCACTACTTTGCCGTACTTTGCCACTACTTTGCAGTACTTTGCCACTACTTTGCCATACTTTGCCACTACTTTGCCGTACTTTGCCACTACTTTGCAGTACTTTGCCACTACTTTGCCACTACTGTGGAGTACTTTGCCAGTACTTTACCGTCCTTTGCCACTACTTTGCCGTACTTTGCCACTACTTTACCGTACTTTGCCATTACTTTGCAGCACTTCGCCACTACTTTGCAGTACTTTGCCAGTACTTTGCAGTACTTTCTTACCTTTTTGCAGTACTTTTCCTCTACTTTGCAGTACTTTGCAATTACTTTGCCGTTCTTTGCCGTACTTTGCCTCTATTTTGCCACTACTTTTCAGTAATTTGCCACTACTTGTCAGTACTTTGCCACTACTTTCCAGTCCTTTGCCAATTTTTTCAGTACTTTTCCTCTTCTTTGCAGTAATTTGCCACTACTTTGCCGTACTTTGCCACTACTTTGCCGTACTTTGCCGTACCTTGCCTCTACTTTGCCGTACTTTGCCTCTACTTTGCCATACTTTTCAGTACTTTACCACTACTTTGCAGTACCTTGCCGTACTTTGCCACTACTTTGCCGTACTTTCCCACTACTGTGCAGTACTTTGCCACTACTTCGCCGTCTTTTGCTACTACTTTGCCGTAAATTGCCACTACTTTTCAGAACTTTGCCACTACTTTGCAGTACTTTGTCACTACTTTGCAGTACTTCGCCACTACTTTGCTGTACTTTGCCACTACTTTTATGTATTTTACCACTACTTTTAAGTGCTTTGCCACTATTTTTTTGTATTTCTCCACTACTTTGCCGTACTTTGCCACTACTTTGCCACTACTTTGCAGCACTTTGCCACTACCTTGCAGTACTTTGCCAGTACTTTCTTACTACTTTGCAGTACTTTTCCACTACTTTGCAGTACTTTGCAATTACTTTGCCGTTCTTTGCCGTACTTTGCCTCTACTTTGCCACTACTTTTCAGTAACTTGCCACTACTTGTCAGTACTTTGCCACTACTTTCCAGTACTTTGCCAATTTTTTTCAGTACTTTTCCTCTTCTTTGCAGTAATTTGCCACTACTTTGCCGTAGTTTACCACTACTTTGCAGTACTTTCCCACGACTGTGCAGTACTTTGCCACTCATTCGCCGTCCTTTGCCACTACTTTGCCGTAAATTGCCACTACTTTTCAGAACTTTGCGACTACTTTGCAGTACTTTGTCACTACTTTGCAGTACTTCGCCACAACTTTGCCGTACTTTGCCACTACTTTTCTGTATTTTACCCCTACTTTTAAGTGCTTTGCCACTATTTTTTAGTATTTTTCCACTTCTTTGCAGTACTTTGCCACTACTTTGCCGTACTTTGCCACTATTTTGCCTTACTTTGCCACTACTTTGCCGTACGTTGCCTCTACTTTACGGTAATTTGTCATACTTTGCCGTACTTTTCCGTACTTACAGAGCTTTGCCGTACTTTGCAATTAATTTGCTGTACAATGCCACTACTTTGCCGTACTTTGCTACTACTTTTCAGTACTTTGTCTCTACTTTGCAGTACTTTGCCACAACTTTTCCTTATATTGCAACTACTTTGCAGTACTTTGCCACTACTTTGCCGTACTTTGCCACTACTGTGCAGTACTTTGCCACTACTTTGCCGTCCTTTGCCACTACTTTCCCGTACTTTGTCACTACGTTGCCGTTCTTTGCCACTACTTTGCAGTACTTTGCCACTACTTTTCAGTACTTGCCACTACTTTGCCGTCCTTTGCCACTACTTTGCCGTACTTTGCAGTACTTTGCCACTACTTTGTCCTACTTTGCCACTATTTTGCCGTACTTTGTCACTACTTTTCAGAACTTTGCCACTACTTTGCAGTACTTTGTCACTACTTTGCAGTACTTCGCCACTACTTTGCTGTACTTTGCCACTACTTTTATGTATTTTACCACTACTTTTAAGTGCTTTGCCACTATTTTTTTGTATTTCTCCACTACTTTGCCGTACTTTGCCACTACTTTGCCACTACTTTGCAGCACTTTGCCACTACCTTGCAGTACTTTGCCAGTACTTTCTAACTACTTTGCAGTACTTTTCCACTACTTTGCAGTACTTTGCAATTACTTTGCCGTTCTTTGCCGTACTTTGCCTCTACTTTGCCACTACTTTTCAGTAACTTGCCACTACTTGTCAGTACTTTGCCACTACTTTCCAGTCCTTTGCCAATTTTTTCAGTACTTTTCCTCTTCTTTGCAGTAATTTGCCACTACTTTGCCGTACTTTGCCACTACTTTGCCGTACTTTGCCGTACCTTGCCTCTACTTTGCCGTACTTTGCCTCTACTTTGCCATACTTTTCAGTACTTTACCACTACTTTGCAGTACCTTGCCGTACTTTGCCACTACTTTGCCGTACTTTCCCACTACTGTGCAGTACTTTGCCACTACTTCGCCGTCTTTTGCTACTACTTTGCCGTAAATTGCCACTACTTTTCAGAACGTTGCCACTACTTTGCAGTACTTTGTCACTACTTTGCAGTACTTCGCCACTACTTTGCTGTACTTTGCCACTACTTTTATGTATTTTACCACTACTTTTAAGTGCTTTGCCACTATTTTTTTGTATTTCTCCACTACTTTGCCGTACTTTGCCACTACTTTGCCACTACTTTGCAGCACTTTGCCACTACCTTGCAGTACTTTGCCAGTACTTTCTTACTACTTTGCAGTACTTTTCCACTACTTTGCAGTACTTTGCAATTACTTTGCCGTTCTTTGCCGTACTTTGCCTCTACTTTGCCACTACTTTTCAGTAACTTGCCACTACTTGTCAGTACTTTGCCACTACTTTCCAGTACTTTGCCAATTTTTTTCAGTACTTTTCCTCTTCTTTGCAGTAATTTGCCACTACTTTACCGTAGTTTACCACTACTTTGCTGTACTTTCCCACGACTGTGCAGTACTTTGCCACTCATTCGCCGTCCTTTGCCACTACTTTGCCGTAAATTGCCACTACTTTTCAGAACTTTGCGACTACTTTGCAGTACTTTGTCACTACTTTGCAGTACTTCGCCACAACTTTGCCGTACTTTGCCACTACTTTTCTGTATTTTACCCCTACTTTTAAGTGCTTTGCCACTATTTTTTAGTATTTTTCCACTTCTTTGCAGTACTTTGCCACTACTTTGCCGTACTTTGCCACTATTTTGCCTTACTTTGCCACTACTTTGCCGTACGTTGCCTCTACTTTACGGTAATTTGTCATACTTTGCCGTACTTTTCCGTACTTACAGAGCTTTGCCGTACTTTGCAATTAATTTGCTGTACAATGCCACTACTTTGCCGTACTTTGCTACTACTTTTCAGTACTTTGTCTCTACTTTGCAGTACTTTGCCACAACTTTTCCTTATATTGCAACTACTTTGCAGTACTTTGCCACTACTTTGCCGTACTTTGCCACTACTGTGCAGTACTTTGCCACTACTTTGCCGTCCTTTGCCACTACTTTCCCGTACTTTGTCACTACGTTGCCGTTCTTTGCCACTACTTTGCAGTACTTTGCCACTACTTTTCAGTACTTGCCACTACTTTGCCGTCCTTTGCCACTACTTTGCCGTACTTTGCAGTACTTTGCCACTACTTTGTCCTACTTTGCCACTATTTTGCCGTACTTTGTCACTACTTTTCAGAACTTTGCCACTACTTTGCAGTACTTTGTCACTACTTTGCAGTACTTCGCCACTACTTTGCTGTACTTTGCCACTACTTTTATGTATTTTACCACTACTTTTAAGTGCTTTGCCACTATTTTTTTGTATTTCTCCACTACTTTGCCGTACTTTGCCACTACTTTGCCACTACTTTGCAGCACTTTGCCACTACCTTGCAGTACTTTGCCAGTACTTTCTAACTACTTTGCAGTACTTTTCCACTACTTTGCAGTACTTTGCAATTACTTTGCCGTTCTTTGCCGTACTTTGCCTCTACTTTGCCACTACTTTTCAGTAACTTGCCACTACTTGTCAGTACTTTGCCACTACTTTCCAGTACTTTGCCAATTTTTTTCAGTACTTTTCCTCTTCTTTGCAGTAATTTGCCACTACTTTGCCGTAGTTTACCACTACTTTGCAGTACTTTCCCACGACTGTGCAGTACTTTGCCACTCATTCGCCGTCCTTTGCCACTACTTTGCCGTAAATTGCAACTACTTTTCAGAACTTTGCGACTACTTTGCAGTACTTTGCCGTACCTTGCCTCTACTTTGCCGTACTTTGCCTCTACTTTGCCATACTTTTCAGTACTTTACCACTACTTTGCAGTACCTTGCCGTACTTTGCCACTACTTTGCCGTACTTTCCCACTACTGTGCAGTACTTTGCCACTACTTCGCCGTCTTTTGCCACTACTCTGCCGTAAATTGCCACTACTTTTCAGAACTTTGCCACTACTTTGCAGTACTTTGCCACTACTTTGCTGCACTTTGCCACTACTTTTCTGTATTTTACCACTACTTTTAAGTGCTTTGCCACTATTTTTTTGTATTTCTCCACTACTTTGCCGTACTTTGCCACTACTTTGCCACTACTTTGCAGCACTTTGCCACTACCTTGCAGTACTTTGCCAGTACTTTCTTACTACTTTGCAGTACTTTTCCACTACTTTGCAGTACTTTGCAATTACTTTGCCGTTCTTTGCCGTACTTTGCCTCTACTTTGCCACTACTTGTCAGTAATTTGCCACTACTTGTCAGTACTTTGCCACTACTTTCCAGTACTTTGCCAATTTTTTTCAGTACTTTTCCTCTTCTTTGCAGTAATTTGCCACTACTTTGCCGTACTTTACCACTACTTTGCAGTACCTTGCCGTACTTTGCCACTACTTTGCCGTACTTTCCCACGACTGTGCAGTACTTTGCCACTCATTTGCCGTCCTTTGCCACTACTTTGCTGTAAATTGCCACTACTTTTCAGAACTTTGCGACTACTTTGCAGTACTTTGTCACTACTTTGCAGTACTTCGCCACTACTTTGCCGTACTTTGCCACTACTTTTCTGTATTTTACCCCTACTTTTAAGTGCTTTGCCACTATTTTTTAGCATTTTCCCACTTCTTTGCAGTACTTTGCCACTACTTTGCCGTACTTTGCCACTATTTTGCCTTACTTTTCCACTACTTTGCCGTACGTTGCCTCTACTTTACGGTAATTTGTCATACTTTGCCGTACTTTTCCGTACTTACAGTGCTTTGCCGTACTTTGCAATTAATTTGCTGTACAATGCCACTACTTTGCCGTACTTTGCTACTACTTTTCAGTACTTTGTCTCTACTTTGCAGTACTTTCCCACTACTTTTCCTTATATTGCAACTACTTTGCAGTACTTTGCCACTACTTTGCCGTACTTTGCCACTACTGTGCAGTACTTTGCCTTGCTTTGCTACTACTTTGCCGTACGTTGCCTCTACTTTACGGTAATTTGCCATACTTTGTCGCACTTTCCGTACTTACAGTGCTTTGCCGTACTTTGCAATTAATTTGCTGTACAATGCCACTACTTTGCCGTACTTTGCTACTACTTTTCAGTACTTTGTCTCTACTTTGCAGTTCTTTGACACTACTTTGCCTTATATTGCATCTACTTTGCAGTACTTTGCCACTACTTTGCCGTACTTTGCCACTACTGTGCAGTACTTTGCCACTACTTTGCCGTCCTTTGCCACTACTTTGCCGTACTTTGTCACTACGTTGCCGTTCTTTGCCACTACTTTGCTGCACTTTGCCACTACTTTGCAGTGCTTTGCCAGTCCTTTTCAGTACTTTGCCAGTACTTTGCCGTAGTTTGCCAATACTTTGCAGTCTTTTACCACTACTTTGCCGTCCTTTACCACTACTTTGCAGTACTTTGCCACTACTTTTCACTACTTTGCCACTACTCTGCCGTACTTTGCCACTACGTTGCAGTACTTTGTCACTACTTTTCAGTGCTTTGCTACTACTTTGCAGCAGTACTTTGCCACTACTTTTCAGTACTTTGCCACTACTTTGCCCCTCTTTGCCACTACTTTGCAGTACTTTGCAATTACTTTGCCGTACTTTGCCACTACTTTGCCGTACTTTGCCACTACTTTTCAGCACTTTGCCACTACTTTGCCGTACTTTGTCACTACTTTTCAGTAATTTGCCTCTACTTTGCTGTACTTTGCCACTACTTTGCAGTACTTTGCCACTACTTTTCAGTACTTGCCACTACTTTGCAGGACTTTGCCACTACTTTTCAGTACATGGCCACTACTTTGCCCTACTTTGCCAATACTTTGCAGGACTTTGCCACTACTTTTCAGTACGTTGCCACTACTTTGCCCTACTTTGCCAATACTATGCTGTACTTTGCAATTACTTTGCCATACTTTGCCACTTCTTTGCCGTACTTTGCCACAATATTGCCACTTCTTCGCCACTACTTTTCAGTAATTTGCCACTACTTTGCAGTACTTTGCCGCTACTTTAAGTACTTTGCCACTACTATGCCGTACTTTGCCACTACTTTGCCACTACTTTGCCGTACTTTGCCACTACTTTGCAGTACTTTGCCACTACTTTGCCATACTTTGCCACTACTTTGCCGTACTTTGCCACTACTTTGCAGTACTTTGCCACTACTTTGCCACTACTGTGGAGTACTTTGCCAGTACTTTACCGTCCTTTGCCACTACTTTGCCGTACTTTGCCACTACTTTACCGTACTTTGCCATTACTTTGCAGCACTTCGCCACTACTTTGCAGTACTTTGCCAGTACTTTGCAGTACTTTCTTACCTTTTTGCAGTACTTTTCCTCTACTTTGCAGTACTTTGCAATTACTTTGCCGTTCTTTGCCGTACTTTGCCTCTATTTTGCCACTACTTTTCAGTAATTTGCCACTACTTGTCAGTACTTTGCCACTACTTTCCAGTCCTTTGCCAATTTTTTCAGTACTTTTCCTCTTCTTTGCAGTAATTTGCCACTACTTTGCCGTACTTTGCCACTACTTTGCCGTACTTTGCCGTACCTTGCCTCTACTTTGCCGTACTTTGCCTCTACTTTGCCATACTTTTCAGTACTTTACCACTACTTTGCAGTACCTTGCCGTACTTTGCCACTACTTTGCCGTACTTTCCCACTACTGTGCAGTACTTTGCCACTACTTCGCCGTCTTTTGCTACTACTTTGCCGTAAATTGCCACTACTTTTCAGAACTTTGCCACTACTTTGCAGTACTTTGTCACTACTTTGCAGTACTTCGCCACTACTTTGCTGTACTTTGCCACTACTTTTATGTATTTTACCACTACTTTTAAGTGCTTTGCCACTATTTTTTTGTATTTCTCCACTACTTTGCCACTACTTTGCCACTACTTTGCCACTACTTTGCAGCACTTTGCCACTACCTTGCAGTACTTTGCCAGTACTTTCTTACTACTTTGCAGTACTTTTCCACTACTTTGCAGTACTTTGCAATTACTTTGCCGTTCTTTGCCGTACTTTGCCTCTACTTTGCCACTACTTTTCAGTAACTTGCCACTACTTGTCAGTACTTTGCCACTACTTTCCAGTACTTTGCCAATTTTTTTCAGTACTTTTCCTCTTCTTCGCAGTAATTTGCCACTACTTTGCCGTAGTTTACCACTACTTTGCAGTACTTTCCCACGACTGTGCAGTACTTTGCCACTCATTCGCCGTCCTTTGCCACTACTTTGCCGTAAATTGCCACTACTTTTCAGAACTTTGCGACTACTTTGCAGTACTTTGTCACTACTTTGCAGTACTTCGCCACAACTTTGCCGTACTTTGCCACTACTTTTCTGTATTTTACCCCTACTTTTAAGTGCTTTGCCACTATTTTTTAGTATTTTTCCACTTCTTTGCAGTACTTTGCCACTACTTTGCCGTACTTTGCCACTATTTTGCCTTACTTTGCCACTACTTTGCCGTACGTTGCCTCTACTTTACGGTAATTTGTCATACTTTGCCGTACTTTTCCGTACTTACAGAGCTTTGCCGTACTTTGCAATTAATTTGCTGTACAATGCCACTACTTTGCCGTACTTTGCTACTACTTTTCAGTACTTTGTCTCTACTTTGCAGTACTTTGCCACAACTTTTCCTTATATTGCAACTACTTTGCAGTACTTTGCCACTACTTTGCCGTACTTTGCCACTACTGTGCAGTACTTTGCCACTACTTTGCCGTCCTTTGCCACTACTTTCCCGTACTTTGTCACTACGTTGCCGTTCTTTGCCACTACTTTGCAGTACTTTGCCACTACTTTTCAGTACTTGCCACTACTTTGCAGGACTTTGCCACCACTTTTCAGTTCGTTGCCACTACTTTGCCCTACTTTGCCAATACTTTGCAAGACGTTGCCACTACTTTTCAGTACGTTGGCACTACTTTGCCCTACTTTGCCAATACTTTGCTGTACTTTGCAATTACTTTGCCATACTTTGCCACTTCTTTGCCGTACTTTGCAACAATATTGCCACTTCTTCGCCACTACTTTTCAGTAATTTGCCACTACTTTGCAGTACTTTGCCACTACTTTAAGTACTTTGCCACTACTTTGCCACTACTTTGCCGTACTTTGCCACTACTTTGCAGTACTTTGCCACTACTTTGCCGTACTTTGCCACTACTTTGCCACTACTTTGCCAGTACTTTACCGTCTTTTGCCACTACTTTGCCGTACTTTGCCACTACTTTACCGTACTTTGCCATTACTTTGCAGCACTTTGCCACTACTTTGCAGTACTTTGCCAGTACTTTGCAGTACTTTCTTATTACTTTGCAGTACTTTTCCACTACTTTGCAATACTTTGCAATTACTTTGCCGTTCTTTGCCGTACTTTGCCTCTATTTTGCCACTACTTTTCAGTAATTTGCCACTACATGTCAGTACTTTGCCACTACTTTCCAGTACTTTGCCAATTTTTTTCAGTACTTTTCCTCTTCTTTGCAGTAATTTGCCACTACTTTGCCGTACTTTGCGACTACTTTGCCGTACTTTGCCGCACCTTGCCTCTACTTTGCCGTGCTTTGCCTCAACTTTGCCGTACTTTTCAGTGCTTTACCACTACTTTGCAGTACCCTGCCGTACTTTGCCACTACTTTGCCGTACTTTCCCACTACTGTGCAGTACTTTGCCACTACTTCGCCGTCCTTTGCCACTACTTTGCCGTAAATTGGCACTACTTTCTCAGAACTTTGCGACTTCTTTGCAGTACTTTGTCACTACTTTGCAGTACTTCGCCACTACTTTGCCGTACTTTGCCACTAATTTTCTGTATTTTACCACTACTTTTAAGTGCTTTGCCACTATTTTTTGTATTTTTTCACTACTTTGCCGTACTTTGCCACTACTTTGCCACTACTTTGCAGCACTTTGCCACGACCTTGCAGTACTTTGCCAGTACTTTGCAGTACTTTCTTACTATTTTGCAGTACTTTTCCACTACTTTGCAGTACTTTGCAATTACTTTGCCGTTCTTTGCCGTACTTTGCCTCTACTTTGCCACTACTTTTCAGTAATTTGCCACTACTTTGCCGTACTTTGCCACTACTTTGCCGTACTCTGCCACTACTTTTCACTACTTTGCCACTAATTTGCCGTACTTTGCCACTATGTTGCAGTACTTTGCCACTACTTTTCAGTGCTTTGCTACTACTTTACAGCAGTACTTTGCCACTACTTTTCAGTACTTTGCAACTACTTTGCCCCTCTTTGCCACTACTTTGCAGTACTTTGCAATTACTTTGCCGTACTTTGCCACTACTTTGCCGTACTTTGCCACTACTTTTCAGCACTTTGCTACTACTTTGCCGTACTTTGTCACTACTTTTCAGTAATTTGCCTCTACTTTGCTGTACTTTGCCACTACTTTGCAGTACTTTGCCACTACTTTTCAGTACTTGCCACTACTTTGCAGGACTTTGCCACTACTTTTCAGTACGTTGCCACTACTTTGCCCTACTTTGCCAATACTTTGCAGGACGTTGCCACTACTTTTCAGTACGTTGGCACTACTTTGCCCTACATTGCCAATACTTTGCTGTACTTTGCAATTACTTTGCCATACTTTGCCATACTTTGCCACTTCTTTGCCGTACTTTGCAACAATATTGCCACTTCTTCGCCACTACTTTTCAGTAATTTGCCACTACTTTGCAGTACTTTGCCACTACTTTAAGTGCATTGCCACTACTTTGCAATACTTTGCCACTACTTTGCCACTACTTTGCCGTACTTTGCCACTACTTTGCAGTACTTTGCCACTACTTTGCCGTACTTTGCCACTACTTTGCCACTACTTTGCCAGTACTTTACCGTCCTTTGCCACTACTTTGCCGTACTTTGCCACTACTTTACTGTACTTTGCCATTACTTTGCAGCACTTTGCCATTACTTTGCAGTACTTTGCCAGTACTTTGCAGTACTTTCTTACTACTTTGCAGTAGTTTTCCACTACTTTGCAATACTTTGCAATTACTTTGCCGTTCTTTGCCGCTATTTTGCCACTACTTTTCAGTAATTTGCCACTACTTGTCAGTACTTTGTCACTACTTTCCAGTACTTTGCCAATTTTTTTCAGTACTTTTCCTCTTCTTTGCAGTAATTTGCCACTACTTTGCCGTACTTTGCCACTACTTTGCCGTACTTTGCCGCACCTTGCCTCTACTTTGCCGTGCTTTGCCTCTACTTTGCCGTACTTTTCAGTACTTTACCACTACTTTGCAGTACCCTGCCGTACTTTGCCACTACTTTGCCGTATTTTCCCACTACTGTGCAGTACTTTGCCACTACTTCGCCGTCCTTTGCCACTACTTTGCCGTAAATTGGCACTACTTTCTCAGAACTTTGCGACTACTTTGCAGTACTTTGTCACTACTTTGCAGTACTTCGCCACTACTTTGCCGTACTTTGCCACTAATTTTCTGTATTTTATCACTACTTTTAAGTGCTTTGCCACTATTTGTTGTATTTTTCCACTACTTTGCCGTACTTTGCCGTACTTTGCCACTACTTTGCCACTACTTTGCAGCACTTTGCCACTACCTTGCAGTACTTTACCAGTACTTTGCAGTACTTTCTTACTACTTTGCAGTACTTTTCCACTACTTTGCAGTACTTTGCAATTACTTTGCCGTTCTTTGCCGTACTTTGCCTCTACTTTGCCACTACTTTTCAGTAATTTGCCACTACTTGTCAGTACTTTGCCACTACTTTCCAGTACTTTGCCAATTTTTTTCAGTACTTTTCCTCTTCTTTGCCGTAATTTGCCACTACTTTGCCATACTTTACCACTACTTTGCAGTACCTTGCCGTATTTTGCCACTACTTTGCCGTACTTTCCCACTACTGTGCAATACTTTGCCACTCATTTGCCGTCCTTTGCCACTACTTTGCCGTTAATTGCCACTACTTTTCAGATTTTTGCGACTACTTTGCAGTACTTTGTCACTACTTTGCAGTACTTCGCCACTACGTTGCCGTACTTTGCCACTACTTTTCTGTATTTTACCACTACTTTCAAGTGCTTTGCCACTATTTTTTAGTATTTTTCCACTTCTTTGCAGTACTTTGCCACTACTTTGCCGTACTTTACCACTATTTTGCCTTACTTTGCCACTACTTTGCCGTACGTTGCCTCTACTTTACCGTAATTTGCCATACTTTGCCTCTACTTTGCCGTACTTTTCCGAACTTACAGTGCTTTGCCGTACTTTGCAATTAATTTGCTGTACTTTGCCACTTCTTTGCCGTACTTTGCCACTACTGTGCAGTACTTTGCCACTACTTTGCCGTCCTTTGCCAATACTTTGCCGTACTTTGTCACTACGTTGCCGTTCTTTGCCACTACTTTACAGCACTTTGCCACAACTTTGCAGTACTTTGCCAGTCCTTTTCAGTACTTTGCCAGTACTTTGCCGTAGTTTGCCAATACTTTGCAGTCTTTTGCCACTACTTTGCCGTCCTTTACCACTACTTTGCAGTACTTTGCACTACTTTGCCGTACTTTGCCACTACTTTGCCGTACTCTGCCACTACTTTTCACTACTTTGCCACTACTTTGCCGTACTTTGCCACTACATTGCAGTACTTTGCCACTACTTTCCCGTACTTTGCCACTACTTTGCCATACTTTTCCGTACTTTGCCACTACTTTTCAGTACTTTGCCACTACTTTGCCGTACTTTGCCACTACTTTTCAGTGCTTTGCTACTACTTTGCAGCAGTACTTTGCCACTACTTTTTAGTACTTTGCCACTACTTTGCCCCTCTTTGCCACTACTTTGCAGTACTTTGCAATTACTTTGCCGTACTTTGCCACTACTTTGCCGTACTTTGCCACTACTTTTCAGCGCTTTGCCACAACTTTGCCGTACTTTGCCACTACTTTGCAGTACTTTGCCACTACTTTGCCGTACTTTGCCGTACTTTGCCTCTACTTTTCCACTACTTTTCAGTAATTTGCCACTACTTTGCTGTACTTTGCCACTACTTTGCAGTACTTTGCCACTACTTTTCAGTACTTGCCACTACTTTGCAGTACTTTGCCACTACTTTTCAGTACTTTGCCACTACTTTGTCCTACTTTGCCAATACTTTGCAGTACTTTACAATTACTTTGCCATACTTTGCCACTACTTTGCCGTACTTTGCCACTACTTTGCCGTACTTTTCAGTACTTTGTCACTATTTTTGCAATACTTTGCCACTACTTTGCCATACTTTGCCACTATTCCGCAGTACTTTGCCACTACTTTGCCGTACTTTGCCACAATATTGCCACTTCTTCGCCACTACTTTTCAGTAATTTGCCACTACTTTGCAGTACTTTGCCACTACTTTAAGTACTTTGCCACTACTTTCCCGTACTTTGCCACTACTTTGCCGTACTTTGCCACTACTTTGCAGTACTTTGCCACTACTTTGCCGTAGTTTGCCACAATCTGAATCACTATTCCACTATGTTGCGCTCTAGTTTCACATTTTGCACCACGTTTTCTCTACTTTGCAATCTAGTTTCACACTTTGCTCTCTAGTTTTACTTTTTGCTCCAAAATCCCACTATGTTACTCTCTTGTTTCATATTTTGTACCATCTTTTATAGAGAGGAAGGTGTGAAACAAGAGTGCAAAGTAGTGAAAAAGAGATTCAAATGGTGAAACTAGTGTGTAAAGTATTGGAATAGTGTTGCAAAATGTGCAAAAAGAGATGGACGTAATGGTGTTAAATGTGTAACTAGCGTGCTAGGAAGTAGGAACGTTGTTAAAAGTTTAAAACTAAAGGGTAAAGTAGTGGAATTGTGATTCAGATTGAGTAACTAAAGAGCAAAGTGTGAAACAAGAGTGCAAAGTGGTGGGAAAAGAGGTGCAAAGAGTGAAAATACAGTGCAAAGAGTGAAACTAGAAAACCAGATAGTTGAATGGAGGTACAAAATGTGAAACTAGGGTGTGATCTGGTGGAAACGTGCTGCAAAATATGAAACTAGAGCGTAACATAGTGTGATGCAAAGAGTGAAACCTGAGTGCAAAGTGTGAAACTAGATTGTAAAGTAGTGGAATAGTGGTGCAAACTGTGAAACTAGAGTACAAAGAAAAGAAAACGTAGTGCAAAATGTGAAACATAGTGGAATAGTGATTCGATTGTGAAACTAGAGAACAAAGAGTGAAACAAGAGTGCAAAGTAGTGGAAAAGAGATGCAAATGGTGAAACTAGTGTGTAAAGTATTGGAATAGTGTTGCAAAATGTGCAACAAGAGATGGACGTAGTGGTGTCAAATGTGTAACTAGCGTGCTAGGAAGTAGAAACGTGGTGCAAAGTGTAAAACTACAGTGCAAAGTAGTGGAATAGTGGTACATAGTGTGAAACTAGAGTGCAAAGAGTTAAACCTGCGTACAAAGTGACACAAAATGTGAAAATAGGGTGTAAACTGGTGGAAACGTCGTGCAAAATATGAAACTAGAGATTAACATAGTGGAATTGTGGTGCAAAGAGTGAAACTAGAGTCCAAAGTGTAAAACTAGATTGCAGAGTAGTGGAATAGTGGTGCACAGTGTGAAACGAGAGTGCAAAGTGTTAAACTAGAGTACAAAGTGGAGAAAACGTGGTGCAAAATGGAAAGGTGTGGCAAAGTGTGAATGGAAAACGACAGATAGTGGAATAATGGTACACAATGTGAAACTGGCGTGTAAACTGGTGGAAACGTGGTGCAAAATGTGAAAATAGAGCGTGACATAGTAGAATTGAGGGGCAAAGAGTGAAACTACAGTGTAAGGTCTGAAACTAGATTGCAAATTAGTGGAATAGTTTGGCAAAGTGTGAAACTAGAGCGTAACATAGTGGAATAGTGATTCAGATTCAGAAAACCAGATAGTATAATAGAGGTACAAAATGTGAAACTAGGGTGTAAACTGATAGAAACGTGGTGCAAAATGTGGAACTAGTGTGCAAGGAAGTGAAAACGTGGTGCAAAGTGTGCATGTAGAGGGCCAGATAGTGGAATAATGGTACGAAATGTGGAACTAGAGTGTAAACTTCTGGAAACGTGGTGCAAAGTGTGAAAATAGAGCGTAACATACTAGTAGTAGAATTGGGGTGCAAAGAGTGAAACTGGAATACAAAGGGTGAAACTAGATTGTAAAGTATTGAAGTAGTGGTACACAGTGTGAAACTAGAATGCAAAGTAGTGGAATAGTTATACAGATTGTGAAACTAGAGAGCAAAATTATAAACAAGATTGCAACGTAGAGGAAAAGAGGTGCAAAGGGTGAAACTAATGTGTGAAGTATTGGAATAGTGGTGCAAAATGTGTAATAACGTGAAAGGAAATGGAAACGTGGTGCAAAGTGTGAAACTAGAAAACCAGATAGTAGAATAGATGTACAAAATGTGAAACTAGGGTGTAAACTGATAAAAACAACGTGCAAAATGTGAAACTGGAGATGAACGTAGTGGAGCAGTGGTGCAAAATGTGTAACTAGCGTGCAAGGAAGTGGTGCACAGTGTGAAACGAGAGTGAAAAGTGTTAAACTATAGTACAAAGTGGAGAAAACGTGGTGCAAAGTGTGCATGTCGAAAGCCAGATAGTAGAATAATGGTACAAAATGTGAAACTAGGGTGTAAACTGGTGGAAACGTGGTGCAAAATATGAAACCAGAGCTTAACATAATGGAATTGTGGTGCAAAGAGTGAAACTAGAGTCCAAAGTGTAAAACTAGATTGCAGAGTAGTGGAATAGTGGTGCACAATATGAAACGAGAGTGCAAAGTGTTCAACTAGTGTACAAAATGGAGAAAACGTGGTGCAAAATGGAAACTTGGGGCAAAGTGTGAATGGAGAACGACAGATAGTGGAATAATTGTACACAATGTGAAACTAGCGTGTAAACTGGTGGAAACGTGGTGCAAAATGTGAAAATAGAGCGTAACATGGTAGAATTGAGGGGCAAAGAGTGAAACTACAGTGTAAGGTGTGAAACTAGATTGTAACGTAGTGGAATAGTGGTGCAAAGTGTGAAACTAGAGTGCAAAATGTAAAACTAGAGCGTCAAACAGTGGAGTTGTGATTCAGATTGTGGAAGGAGAGAGCAGAGTGGTGGAAAAGTGGTGCAAAGTGTAAAATTTGAGTGCAATGATGTGAAAATGTCGTACAAAGTGTGAAACTGGAGTGCAAAATAGTTGGTAAAGAGCTGCAAAGTGTGAATGTAAGGTGCAAAGTAGTGGGAAAGTAGTGCAAATCGTGAAACTAGAGCATTGAGTAGTGCAATAGTGGTGCAAAGTGTTTAACTAGAGTGCAAAGTGTTAAACTAGAGTGCAAAG